>NW_027069777.1:373052-419870 GCF_002906115.3 Quercus suber | reverse complement strand
GACTAAACACCCTTTCAACCAAAAGCTGTATCGCTTAAGTCTCAACGCAGATCTGAAGAGGTAACCCTTGTGGCAGTTATGGAAGTTATACACTGAATCCTCCAAACTCTACAACGATTGGTAGAAGTAACTGATTTCTACTGCTATATAAAGGCCTGTCTCTGCAAAGGTAAGGGGATCTTTTCCTTTTTCTTTCTCCGGAGAGAATTTGAGAAACGTAAAAACACAGTTTTCCTATCCTCCAGTTTTCTAACTTTACCATCGGAGAATCAAAGGCCGGCCACCACCGGTCTTCTCCGCTGACTTTCTCTGTTTTCTCAGGACTCTTCTTACTAGATCAAGAACATCCGGAGACATTCCAGCCCACTGACTCCTTAGAATTCCTTTGAATCTATCAGAATTTCTTGGGAAGTATCACTTTCAATTATTGAATTCAGGGTTTTTATTTTTTTATTTTTTTATTATTATTTAAATATGCACTTGAGTTTTAATTTTCAAACTCCCTTTTATATTTTTTAGGCGTCTCCTTTTATATTAGTTGCATAATTATCTACCGTATTCCATTCAATTAATTTTGGACTTATATATGATTTTTTTATTTATAAAAATTTAATCTTGCACAATATACATTTATTAGAGCACTAGCAATAATGAAGCTAAATAGTTATATTGCTATTTTAACTTCATCAAAATACAAAAAGTGTTCTACAATAGTGAAGGTATAGCTAAATATTTTACCTTCAGAGCTACAGTACACAGCTACTTTTGGCTGCATACTGTAGCTTGAAGCTAAACAATTTTTTTATTTTTTATTCCTACTAGCATTAAAATAATATTTCTTCTCTTTCTTTATTTAATTCTTTTTGTATTTCTTTTCTTTCTTCTATTTATCACACAAAGACAAAGCTCTCAGCTCTTTTCTATTTCATTTTTTTTTTCTTCTCTTCTCAAGCTCTCAGAGCATAATCAAATTATCATAATACAAACTCAAAAATACAATTTTAAAATTAATCAAATCATAACAATAAAAGCAAGAAAAAAGAAAGAAAGAAGAAGACAAAAGACAGAAGCCATCTGACCCATCTGGACTGTGTTGGGGACAAAGATGAGAGACGGCACAATGACCCATCTCTCTTGTTCTTTCTCTCTATACCTCTTTTCTTTTTCTTTTTTTTCTTATCGCAGAGAGAGCTAGTGAATGTTCTGGAATCAAGTGAAAAAAAGAAAAAGAAAAAAAAGAAAAAGAAAGAGAGAATGAGAGCTGGATTCCTAGAATGTTCTTGAATGGGGGAGAAAAAGAAAATGAAAGGGGGGGGGGGGTAGAGATAGGACATTTGACACGTGTGTAGAGGAGAAAAACAAGAAAAAAAGAAATGAAACGTATGGATGAAAATGAAATGAAAGAAAGGAAAAATAATATAAAGAATAAAAAATCCTAATTGAGAAATGCTACTACAATACTTTCATAACAGATTATTTTCACAATAATTTGGTTTAAAAAAAAAATAATGTTGTTATACTAGATGATTATAGGCTATCATGACGATTGAGAATTTTTTTTTAGTCAAAAGATAAATTTGTGTATATATAATTTGGGGTTAAAACAAAATATTATTGTTACACTAGATGATTATTTGCTATCATGATGATTGAGAAATTGTTTTAGTAAAAAAAAAAAATGTATAAGTATAATTTGGGGTTAAAAAGATCACTTGTTAACACTAGACAATTATTTAGTATCATGTGGTGGTGGGGGCGGCGGTGGAAGAGTCTGTGGCGACGGTAGTGGTGGCGAGTGGTTGTGAAGCTAAAATAAATCCACTGCTGCTAGATGTTTAAAGTGAGTAGGTAAAATAAATAAAGTAACTTTTTGTGATACCAAATAACTAAAAAAAAAACACCACTATTGTAGATGCTCTTATATAACTTATAGTAAAAAGTTACTTATTTTAAAAAGAGTAAAAGATTACTTTATTTTTATTATCTATTTAATTTTAATTAATATATATATATATATTTCATTAATTTACACATAATTCTTGATAAAGTCGTACATCGCACAGACATAATACTAGTATATTATAAAATTGCAGCTTGACTTTTTGTTAATCTCATGAGAATTTGCCACCTAAGTTTTGGAAGTTTCACAATTTTACAAATCATTATTAATTTAAGAATTTATTCCTTCACAATTACTGCCGATTATTCTTTTTTTTTTTTGTTTTTTAAAGAGAAAGCACCGATTGTAAACACTGGATCTTTTTAACTCATAATTAAAATCTTTCTCCACAATCCCTAAACGGCTAAACGTGGAGCTTTGTCTCTATTCCACTATCTTCTTCAGTGACAAACCCTAAACGGCTAGAAGTATGTTCATAAATAGTACATGTAATTTGGCGTTTTATATTTTTTTGTTTTGTATTCTTAACCCAATATCTCACTCTATTCTTCGTTGCAATTTTTGTGAAATCATGCAATGTAAACTCCTTAACAATAAAGGATGTATAGCTGACTTACTCTCCTATATAAATCTATTTGTGTTTTGGCAAACTCTTTTTATTTATTTATTTATTTATTTTAATTTAATGGATGGTGCTGATTTCTCTCTACAACTTCTTTCTCTTCAAGATTTTCTGAGGGTTCTACACTTCTACTATGTTCCAAAGCATCTTAGATGAAGGCGGCTAGAAATAGGGAGAAACACGTCTTAATTTTATGGCTTCACAATTTATTTATTTGATTTTTTTAAACCAAAATTTACCACTTGTTTCTCTTAAAACCCCAAAATCCCTACTTGAACCACAGTGCCAGCCACTATGTCCATGGTCTTCTCTCATGTAGATCAAGTCAGTGCGCAATATCTGAAACCTGAAACCATCCAGCATATTTCAACACTTATAATCGTAGATTTTTTTTCATATATTTATCTATTAGTCATATATATATTGTTTCAAGGACAAAATTGCAAAATGCCCCTTTTGGGCAAGCTAAGTAGCGTTTTGTCATTTTTCTCAAACTAATTAAGGAAATGCCCATCTTTTGAAACTCGATTTTCTCAAAATCAAGTTATAAAAAAAAAAAAAAAAAAATTTCTGGAACCCTATATCGGCGTTTTTAAAAACCTATAGTGACGTTTTTAAGACCTATAGTGACGTTTTGTAACTCGACTTCCAATAAATCGAGTTATAGGCAATTTTTTTTTTTTTAATTTTTTTTACCTATAACTCAATTTTATATAAATCGAGTTACAAAACGCCACTATAGGTCCTAAAAACGTCATTATAGGCTCTTTAAAAACGCTGCTATAGGGCCTAAATTGATTTTAAGAAACTCGATTTTTAAAAGAGGGGCATTTCCCTAATTAGTTTGAGAAAGAGGGTAAAACGCTGCTTAGTTTGCCCAAAATGGGCATTTTGCAATTTTGTCCAATGGTGTCAATGAATTCTAGGCTCATAATTTTCTAATTGTTTAATTTATATATGAATTTGCAATACTTGAATCTGCCAACAGCTCACAGATTTCAACTTTGAATCTTCTGAATCTTTAAGTTTTGTTTTTATTTCAAAAGTTTTAACATTTGAAATTTTGGGTTCCTTCTTTGCATTATATGAGTCTCTTTAGAAGATTTCAACAACAATATATAGCCATAGATTATTCTTTTGAGGATAACTCATCTTTCTCTTATATTTCTCTTTGGAATTTTTTATATTTATTAATATTTTTTCTATAATCGTCTGTTTTTGTATATATATATTTTTTGTATATTTTTTACTTTCATAGCCTGTATTTTTGTGTATATTCTTTCTTTAATAGTATGCGTGTATGTGTCTTGGTACTAATTAACTTATTCAAAAGCTGTAAAGATGCCTTCTTTTTTATGAAGAGTCCTGTGTTTTTTTATGACTTTAGTGAGTCATATTCTTAAACGATCACAATGGTTTCCTTTGACGTGGGTTTTATTCACATTGGTTTCAGAGTTTATTTCGTGTGCTATTTCTTAGCTTATATTATAGATTGTAATATATATACACACACACACATCAAATTGTTCAGTTGATTTTGTTTTTGAAGTTGTTTTCCAGCGTTGGACATTACACAATGACAATTTGGTTTCAAAATGTTGTTTCTAGGTTTTATATCATATTTAAATACTGTTAAGTTTATTTATATAATAATAATAATAATAACCATCCAGAATATTTTTCATTGGTTATATATTCTTATACACCATTGTTATAACAATTTCAATTTTTGGTGTTCTAGATTTTTAGATATAGTAGTTTTGGATTAGAATAAATTACAATTTGTTTCAGAAATGTCTTATTTATGTTGGATGCATACATATATATATATATATATATTTGATAATTTGATAGAAATATTGTTTTACTGTAGTATGTTTTGATTCTAAACATATGTGTTTGGAAATATGTTTCTGCATATATTAGATTTTTTTTTTTTTTTTATGGATTTTAGTTTTGCTAATATTTGGTCTAAATGGAAAAAAAAATTAAAAAAAAAAAATCTTAGGGATCATTAGAGACAGTCAGACATTGTGTAGTACTTGCTAATGGAAAATGGGGATCTATGGGTTATGAAATATGGATTTTAATGAAATTTCTCAGATCATATGATAGTCTGGGATTAAGGGGTTTGTAGTTTTATCGATTGTTAACACTTTTTTAAAATATTAAATTCCTATTTTGTAGATTTTATTTTGAAGTTAGATCAAGAATTGCACTTAGTATATTGGGAACAAATTCAATTTATGTTCCATAAGTTTTTTTTTATGCATTGTAAATAATAATAAATGTCATTTTTAATGAAATTTTCATAAGCTATTATTTATATTAATAAATGTTTGAAACATATAGTTGTTAATATATGTTTTAGCTATATGGTGTTATTTAAGAATTTAATTTCTGTTTTTTAGTAAAATAAACTAAGATTAAATCATATATTATACTTAATACATTTTTTGTGCATCACCCGAGTTATCAACTAATAATAAATAATTTTAACATACAAACTAATAAAAAAATCTCAAAACTAAAAAAAGCTAATAAAAAATCTTTTTAAAATTCATTTGATTCTTCTTTGCCAGCGCCAGCGGTAAGAACCACACTCGACCACCCGCCTCTCAAAATCAAAAGTGTTGTGAATGACTTGTGATGGTACGAATGATAATGGCAGACTCAAAGGGCCTGTCTCCAACCAGAATGATTCAGTAGGTTTTCATAGAAACCCTTCTTGACCCTTTTGGTTTTGATGTAGAGGTTGCCCTTGCCCTCGAGTACGGTAAGATCAGACACAGTTGTGGACATCAGCACCATCAGGTCTCTTTTCCGTGATCTAGGATTTGTAGTACTCGATATATTGTGTATGTATGTTGGGTGAGAGAGAGAGAGAGAAGTAGGGGTTAGAATAGAAAAGCTTTTTTTTTTTTTTTTTTTAAATGATAAAGAAGAATTTGGAGGTGGTTGTTTGGGAGGCTGGCGGTAAGGTGGTAGTTCTTGGAAGATGGCGAGAATACGGAGAGAGAAAAAAAGAAAACGAATTTTTATTGAAGTTTACTATATATAGGGTGATATTCTATTTAAAAGCATAACGTGCATGGCATGTGATAGTATTTTCTGTCTGGCCATCTAGTATTGGAACGGTAATAGAAGGATCAATTTGGCCTTTGTCGAAGTTCGAGAGCTTTTAATTTTACATAGAAGAGTAAGATTAGTTTGATTTTGATCCAAAATTCTGAGAATGTTCTTACATTTAGCCTCTGCTAATAGTTAAGTCATGATAGCTTCTCTGGCGACGTGTATTGTCTCTTCTATAAATTTAGAACAACCTANGTTTGGGAGGCTGGCGGTAAGGTGGTAGTTCTTGGAAGATGGCGAGAATACGGAGAGAGAAAAAAAGAAAACGAATTTTTATTGAAGTTTACTATATATAGGGTGATATTCTATTTAAAAGCATAACGTGCATGGCATGTGATAGTATTTTCTGTCTGGCCATCTAGTATTGGAACGGTAATAGAAGGATCAATTTGGCCTTTGTCGAAGTTCGAGAGCTTTTAATTTTACATAGAAGAGTAAGATTAGTTTGATTTTGATCCAAAATTCTGAGAATGTTCTTACATTTAGCCTCTGCTAATAGTTAAGTCATGATAGCTTCTCTGGCGACGTGTATTGTCTCTTCTATAAATTTAGAACAACCTAATGGGTTGTGGTTCCCTTTCTTATTCTTTTTGTTAGAAATATAGGATTATGAACTGATGGTTTAATTCTTCGAACTTCACATTTTCTTGATGGCACATGCTTCAGCTCAAAGACACAAGTGAACTCAAAAGCATTCGAAGACAATATCCTTCGTATGAATGGAATTAGGAACGAATAGTAATGGTGGCTTTGGCTGCATACATGAGTGGATTGGAGCAGTTTCTGAAACAATAATTGGAAGTTTTTTCTTCTTGAAATTGTCCAAATGCAAATTTCTTGAAGTTCGGTTTAAGGTTTCTCTTCAAAAATAGGGTTGTTATGCTTATTAAGAAAGTTATAAGAAAGATGTATATTTTCAACATTGAAGTAAAGCGACAAACATAATTACACCCTTTAGATTATATATGGCGTTTGAGTTGCTGTCAGAGGTGTTGCAGTATCCACAAACTTGGTAAAAATCCAAGCTTGGGTTGACAAACTCATAATCTTCAGCAAGGGAAGCATTCCAAAGATCAAAGAACCATAGCTCTTATGTAATAAAAAAAAAAAAAAATGAGGGAATAATCGGACTGTAGAATGAAATAGTTTCCTGAATACAATCAATCTATCACAGCACTTACTGATGATGATTTGAGAGAGCATGAAAAAATCTGGAACAAGACCATATTCTTCTATAACTGTTTCCTGATCCCGCAGCATCTGGGAATTTCCCGTTGATATAATGTGTTTTTTTACGCGGATAGGTCTCTGGCTAGTCTTCCTACAATGCTATTTCTTGGTATCTTTCCTGTAAGGCTCCCCCTTAACAAGAAATCAAAAAAAAAAAAAAAAAAAAAAAAAACCACAAAAATCATTCACATCAACTTATGTATTATTGTGCAAAATGCATTTATAGTTTCAATAACTTTGCAAATATACATGGTTATGTTCATATGCAAATTTGTTTTTTAATACTTTCTTTACTCATATATATAGAGATAATTTGGGAGGGTAGAAAAAAATTGATAAAGAAATAATATTTTAATAAAATATAGTATAAAATAGATAATTTGATATGTATTTTTTTAAAAAAAGTGGTTATGTAAAATAGAAAAATTAAGTTTTTATGCTAAAAATATAGATAAGAATTTTTACACTAGAAATTTTTATTATTACTCAACTTATTAATTTTTGTAAGTGTTTACCATTATTGGTCAGTGGAAATTTCAGAATCATAAATCATTTGCAGCAAAAATATAAATTGGATAAAAAACCAAACGTGAGCAGCAGGATTCGAACCTGCGCGGGCAGAGCCCACATGATTTCTAGTCATGCCCGATAACCACTCCGGCATGCCCACCTGATGCAAAGGTTAGTCCATAATCCGACATTATTTGCTATGCCAGCCTACCATTGAAATATATTCCAGTATTATAGAATCCAACAAAATTTATGAGGCGCAGTTCTATGTGGTATGTGCTCCTCAATTTATGGTTTCCTGTGTAAAAAGGAAAAGTAGTGTGTTTCTATGTTTGCACTTAATATATAACAATCGGATTTTGTTTATCAAGTTGGATAGGACTCCTCTTATATGAGTACTACGATGCTGAGAAGGAAAGCTAGGCTATATATAGTTGCGAGTTCAATGTATTTGAAATGAGTATATCTTGATTGCATTTCTTGAGAAATGATACAACAAATGTTGGTATGTACTTTAGAATCTTAGATGATATCAACAATTGTTTGTTCCACATTTTTCACCATTAACTGAAGGGATTCAGTTGTTTTTCCATTTTTCTGTGAACTTTGCTCTTGAAGTAATTTATGGTAAGTGAACCTTTTAGGCAGGTTGCAATTTATGCAATGTGTTAACATTTATTTTTGAGTAATTAAACTTTTTTTTTTTTAATTTAAAAAAAAAAAGACAGGAGATAGATTTGAATCTATAGCATTTGCTCCATGATAATTATTATTATTTTATCATTATGTAAAGATACCAATTAGTTTTTAGTATAGGTAGGATTTGAATTTTTTTTTTTTTTTGAGAAAGTTTTAATCTATAACGTTCGTTTTTTATGATAACTCTTTTATCATCAGACCAATACACCAGTCGGTTTTTGGTTTAGGAGGAGATTGAATTCTAAATCTCTTATTTAACCATCATAGAATTTATTAGTTGAGTTTACTAAAACCCACATATAGGATTTGAACTTAAGTTCCTTATTCTGAGGCAGTAGACTTTATAAATTGATCTAATTAGAACATTTCCTAATTAATTATTGGTTTTACACATTTTAGATCATTTGTAAAAAATTCCAAAATATAACAAGTTTTGCCCACTTTGATATTTTAGGTACACAATTGCTCATACTCCCTCCGTTCCATTTTTATAGTCCTATATTCTATTTTGAAAAGTCAATAACACAAGATTAATAACTTTCTTAGCTGGACTTTAGCTTGTTTAAAAGGCGATAACTTACACAATATTAATAAAATATAGTTTGGGTCACTTTTGTTCTCGGATTTTCTAAAAAGATATATAATTTATTGTTAAGAGTTTTGTAACTTGTAGTGTTGCTCAATTCTTCCGGGAAAGAGAACTTGGGTCTAAATCCCCCTCAAACTTTTGTCGTTAGGGGAAAAAATGCATTAAATAATACTCCTAAACAAAACCAATAAAATGAGATTCAGAATCATTACACTTTTTTCTTAAACATGCTACCCAAAATAATATGAAAATAGCCAAAAGAAAAAATATGTTATCTTCTTTAGTGACCGAGTCACTTCTAATCATTGAATAATTGGACAATCCCAATCACCTAGGTATTATGAAGAGTCTAACACTTAATCTTTGATCCTCAAAATGGGTTACATGCCAATGTCCTCGTTGACAAATTGAACCTTTATTAGAAGTGTTTGAATTTTACTCCCCGAGGTTCTATCCTATTTGCATCAATAGCCCCTCCATCTAGTGCCACATAAACTTGTCATGTTGTGTTTAGTTTGTCCCATAAAATGATGCCACATCATTTTTTAATTATTTAACTTTTTTAGGCTACAAAAATGATGTAACATCATCTTATTGCAAACTAAGCACATGTGACAAGTTTATGTGGCATTTAATGGAAAATGTGGATGGAGGAGCTGTTGATGCAATCTGAATAAAACTTCAGAAGGTAAAATCTAAATTCTAAAACTTCAAAGTATAAAATCCAAATATCACCAAACTTTAGGAGTGTGCTTTGCAATTTAACCTTATTAATAAATTTTTTGTGGTTTTTTTTTTGGTGGCAATTCCAAACAATGGCTTACAAGGCTATTCTAAGTGGGGAAGCCAGGGGTGGCGCCACCTTTAGTTCAAGGGGTTTTGTTTTGAGCGACTTTTGACTTCCTAAAATAAAATTTTGAATATCTTGACTCTAATTTTTTTTTTAGGCTCAACTGATATAAGTTTCAAGATGACCCTATTAACAATCTGTTCTTACAAATAACGTTATAATTAATTTGAGAAATTCTATGTTCATAACATTTTCACAACACTTTTACAAAAAAATTTAAGTGGTAGATTGTATTCGGCTGTTACTATTAGGTAAAAAAGTAATTTCAATGGTGGTTTCAAATTAAAATCGGTAACAACTTAACACCTAAAATTTATTGTGAAAATGTTGTGGACATAACAATTCTCAATTAATTTATACTTTTGACCAAATATGTGACTAGAATGGTTGAATTTGAACGTACTTTTAATTTGTTATTTCTTGAGTTGGGACTAGGGGTGTGGGTTAATTAGTTAGTGGGTAACAAATGTTGACACTAAAAAAGAATCAAATAATTATATAGATGGTGATTCTTTTTTAAAAAAAAAAAAGATCAGGGGTGTGGGATAGGAGATTGATTGGGTGAAGATAAAAACAAATGTTAACCTAACAAAAATTTTCTTAATACAATTATAAAGACCAATTGTTAGCAAATGAAGTTGAATTGTTAAATAAAATAATTGTAAGAGTATAGGCATAAACTAATAAATAAATAAAATTCTAAGCTTTAATAATTAAAATTCACTTAACAACAATACTTAATATGTTCATTGTATTTAAAAACAATAGACGATTTCCAATATTTAATCTTAGAAGCAATAATTAGTATGTTCATTACATCTCTTAACCAAGATACATCTTCTTATTGACCCTTCTAGAAATTTTTTTGGGGGCCGCCATTGGAAGCCTTGACCGTCCTGCATCACAATTAGTCAACACAAGCACAATATTTTAATATCTCCATTTGCTATTTCAAAATTTTCCATCCACAACTAAAAGTTTTTTTTTTTTTTTTTTTTGTTTTGAGAAAGCACAACTAAAAGTTAAAAAAACTATATTGACACAAAAATAAAAGGTTAAGGACTCAAATGAGACATTTAAAAGGTTAAAAACCATTTTAAAACATAGGGTAAAGATTGAGCACCAAAGTGATAATTAAACCGATTATTTTTTTCTAGCAGGCTCAATGCCTAATTTCTCTTGAATGCTCCTTGCCTGATAACATCTAATATATCTGATGGAAGGTACATGTACGACCTTGCTATTGGCATTGGGTCATCACAACCTTCTTAGCTGATTGACAAAGCTATCCTATTGACCAGATGGTGGCCTGACAACATTTTGGTAATTCGATCTCATTTTCCTGAAATGTGAAAAGAAAATAAAATGAAACCACTTAGACCCAGTAATAGCAATCAATAATGATGCATAAACTGAGAACTAGAAAAGGCACAACAGTTATATACAACTTAAAAGAAATATGATTTATCAATTGGTTAATTAACCGGAACCTTAGCAGTTTGTTTTTCTACTTATCCATAATGATTAGAAGGAGAAAACTCCTAAAGTAGGCAGTGGTTTTCTTTCAAAAAATGATCATCTCTATTTGAAATAGAACCATTTCATGATTTAGATATTCCTACTGCCATATCATTTAAAACTTTAAATGACAAGACAATCCGTACACTCTTAAATTCAAAAAATAAAATTTTAACCAAAATAACTAATCTCAATTTCAAGTGAAGCGGCTTTCCTACAAACTGAAACAATGCAAGCCAAAATGATCAAACATGTCTATTCCCCTCCCCCACCTTAGAAAAAAGCGAAAAATATGTGTATTTCTGAGGTGACCAAATCGTAATCTCATGTTGAAATATTCCTAGGTGCATTTCTGTCCACAAAACTCAAGCTATCTTCACCTGCCTTAGTTGCTTTGAATTCATAATAACCGCCTTAGCCTGCTTCTAAAATAAGTACAAAAGGAGGCTATCAAGCCTACATATTCAATTCTCCAATAAGATGATTGATAAAAGGCTACAGGAATACTTTCTATATGTGCTCTAAAATCAACGAGACTCCCAATCCTTCAATTTCTTGCTTCCTTTAGGTTTTGCTATAGGTGCATTCATTCCAGCCATTTTTGCATTGTATTTTGTGCGTAGAGGATCATTGTATGTCCACCTGCTCAACAAACAAATATTTGAGAATTGAGATCAAGAATAGACATGGGTAAAGAATATTCAAGTAACCAAAAGTAGCATAAAGTTTTTATGTTTTACTTCACATACACATCATCAAAATATAGAACTGATGTAGCAACGACTAACAAGAATCAGTAGAGAAGCAGATCGATATCAAAAGTGAATGTATATACAATATAACAATTACTAATGAAAGAAGAATAATCAAAAGAAACAACTTACGGGTTGTCCCAGTCGGTTGTATCCTCATTGACAAGATGAGTCCATTTTGTCCTTCCACTACGACCAAAGTGCTTGACCTGCATGACCTTAGGCAATATTGTCTTGTCCATCTTATCTTCTCCAGTTGGGCCAGAGAAATCCCGAGCGTAAATATTATCTGATCCAGCAGTTGCAGCAGTGTCATCAGCATTTGACTGGAAGAATACACCCTTGTGGTAATATTTCTGCATGAACCTCCATTTCTGCTTTGGTGGTGGAGCAGGTTTTGGATTCTTCCTCTCCCACTCCCTCCTCTCTTCCTCTGTCATGTTTCTCACCCTCTCAATCTCTTCCTTCTCCTTCAACATCGACTCACGGTCCTCCCTATCCCTCTTGATCCTAGCAATCTCCCTCACCTTCCAAGCTTCATACTCCTCTGCCTCATTAATTTCATCATCAGTATCCACATCAGCAATATCTGCCTCCATTTCCAAATTCTTCTGAATCTCTTCATCCTTTCGGATCTCCTCAACCACAATCTGCTTTGTCTGCATCTTCCTCTCCTCCAATCTCTTCCTCTTTGATTCCTCAAGGGCCCGTTCCTCAGCCTCAAGACGTTCCCGCTCAGCAATGGTATCCCTCTCTGACTTGGGAACAAAGACAGGCTTAACCATTGCAATACCCACATGTTCTTCCTCTGAGTCAGTCTCATATTCAGATTCCTCTTCCTCCTCCTCCTCCTCCTCCTCTACCTCCTCCTCTTCTTCCGGAAATGCAGCCTCTTCCTGCTCCTGAAGCAACTTCTCCCTAATTCTTCTTCTCCTTTCCTCTAAAGCATCTGCATCATCTTCCTCCATATCTAACTTTTCCTGCCTTCTAGCTTCCTCTTCAATTGTTGAAACAATCTCAGCTTGTCGAATGCGCCGATGATCAGCTCTCACTTCCTCACGATTATCTATCCTACTCTGAGCCAAGCGACGCAGCCTAGCATCATCCTTCCTAACAATATTTGAGTCTTCCTGACTTGGGAATGCTTGTTCCAGAGCAACCACTCTGTCCATCTGAACATCTCCATCTTCATGGGCATCATCAGCCCATTCAGGTGCTCTACCAGGCCAATACCTTTTAACTTTTGTTTGCCCAATTTTTCCCTTAAGCTTATCCCTAATGGCAATTATAGTATCACTAACACCTGCTGTCACCGACATTGTAATTTGTGATACAAGCCCAGAATAATAAGAGTACCAAAAGGGAAAAAGAACTGACAGAAACCTCCCGGCTCTTCCCTGTTTCAAATCCTAATTCATCAGAGTTCAACCTTCAAACATTGACAATTACCAGGTCTGTAATCCCTGAAAGTGAACAAATAACAGAAGAATTTAGCATATATTTTGGCCAATATTGCACACAAAATAACCAAATAACAACTGAATGTATCCATTATGCAGATATATTATTGGTAGAAGCATTCCAATAACAAAAGAAAATATGAAATTCAAGCAGAAATAAAAGAAAGTAACTATTTTTCATCAATGATCAGTTGCACTAAAATTATACACAAGGACATGAAGTGCTAAGAATTGACACTTTATCAGAAAACAGACATTACCATCTCTTCTAGAAGTAATTGAAACTCTCAATAACAAACTCTTTGACACTATATCTAGAACAAAAGGGCAAAGTAATATAAACATAACTGTGTATTCAATATTGGAATTTTTCTAATTTTTACCCAGTACTAAAACCTCTAAATTAGAAAAACTATTTATTAGAGACCAAAGGCTTCTAATCTGAACTTCCAATGAATTAATCAAAACTATTATACTTCAAAACAAAAGTGGGAAAAAAGACCAAAAGGCACCATTTTTTTAAGTGGCTTATGTAATACCACTACTTAATTTATGTGTAATTATACGTATACCTATCTATTTATAACCTGGTGGGCAGGGCTAGACGGTACCCAGTGTTGAACATATGCTAATGGGCAACGCCAGGCTCCACAAGTAAGCAAATTTCAAACACAGATAGCAGTTTCTCAAAATAGCATTAATTTTTATTGATATGCGGGTTTCAATTTAAGTCCAAAGCTCTTTCAAAAAAAATAAATAAATAAATTTAAGTCCAAAGCTCAAAATGTTTACATAATATCATAATTTATATCAACCTATTGGAACAACTAGACGAATCTTATTAATATTTCTGCTATCATAAATCTACTGAAGAAACCTTATTTTTATCAAAGAAGGGATTTCTACGCAATTACAGCAAAGGTAACGAAGTGCTTTGCCCTAAAGCATAAATGGATACCATATTAGAACAACTAGTTCTGAAATAATAATCTCCATTGAAATACTTTTATCAAAACATTGATTAACAAAACGACCGAGGTAAAATTCTTAGAGAATTCACATCAGCCTCCTCTTAAGACTAAGCTCCCATCTACAACAAAAGGTAGCAGCTCAGCTCCCAAACACCAAGCAAACACAAAAACCAATATACTCAAAATCATGAATATATTCAGAGAACATACCAAAATAAAGAAAAACCTATTTCCCTTTGCTTTCCCACACTTTCTCGGCACCCAAACACCAAGCATCAAGCAAACACAAGGAACATATGCTCAAAATCAAGAAGAATTTTTTTTTTTTTTTTTTGGGTTAAACGTTTTTGGGATTCTTGAAGTTTGTTTCTGAGAGACTAAAAGAAATGGAGAAGAAGAAGGTTGTGGTACCGCTTGTGTGCAACTTTGTTTCTGAGAGACTAAAAGAAATGGAGAAGAAGAAAGTTGTGGGGGGGAGAATGGCGAAATGGAGAAGAGGATGGTAGGGGGAGAGAAGAGATAAAACATAGGGTTATAAACAAACCCAAAACGACTTAGTTTTGTGATAATAAAGAGAGAAAAAAATAAAAATGCATTTAGTGAACACGCGCATCTTTGCCCCTTCGCTACTAGGATTTATTTATTTATTTTTGATGTATACCAAAAAAATCACATCTATGGTTCGTCCATAATGGTCGTCCAGAGAGTTGCAGTTAGCCAAATCATCAGGCCGTATGCACTTCGTCCAGATATCTCGTCCTTGGGGTCTTGTGCAATTGATCACTCCAGGGGGTCAAATCGAGAGAATCGTCCATGCACAAAGTGCATGGACGACCACACGACACGACGAAGAGTCGTCCATGCGCAGAGCGCATGGACGACTACACGAACACTTAGCGAACGTCGTAGCAGTTCATCAACCCGCTTTCATCGCCGCCAATCCCTCCAATGCATGTAACTTCCAACGACAGTTATGATTTCTTCGTAGCCGTTGAGGAGGTTATGTCCGAATTCCAAGATTCTGGGGGAAGTTATTGAATTAGTAACCGCCCTGGAGTACCCTATATATAAGGCCCGGTCTTCACCATGCAAAGGTATGAAAAATTCCTAAGACTTTACGTTGAGAAAAGTTAGAACTCCATTAGAAGAAAAACTAACTTCATCATCGGAGGGTGTTTGGCCGGTTCGCACCGGTCACCCTTTGACTCTTTCTTTCCTTGTAGGCCTCCGCTAGTGCTGTGGTCCACCGAAGCCGAGGTGTTCAACTAACTGATCCCATACACCATCAGTTGGCGCCGTCTGTGGGAACAACAATCTTAATTTTCGTGAAACGATTTGCATTTCATTCTTTCTGGGACAAAAGTCGAATGGTTCGGACCAGATCAAGGGCTACTAGCCCAGGCCATCAAGGGAGTAGGGATGCTTCTAGCCATCCCCATCGAGATCACCAATCAGCGCCTGCCACGCAGACGCCTTCCATCCAACACATACAGTCCATGGCGGCCGCGATGGCGGAATTAACCCGCCAAAACCAAGAGTTGACTAGGGAGATAGAAAGGCAGCGACGAGAGGGCAAGCTGAGAGACAATCCCAGAGTTGAGGAGATGGAGGAAATGCTGAGACCGAGATCCAATCAAGAGGCACCACTTCGCGAAGGGTGCCACATTTGGAGAAGGAAATGGATCAGATGAGGAAGGTTATGGATGAAATGAAGGAGAACATGAGAAGGGCAAATCCCGTGGAGGATTTGGTCCACCGAACAGATTCCCCTTTTTCTGCTTCCATCAACGGGCATCCCTTGCCGCCTAAGTTTAAAATGCCTTCCCTGGACTCATACGATGGAGCGCGCGATCCCTTTGATCATATCGCTACTTTCAAGACAACAATGCATCTCCAAGGAGTTCCGGACGAGATTATGTGCAGAGCCTTCCCTACCACCCTTAAGGGACCAGCACGTGTATGGTTCAGCAAAATACCCCCAAATTCTGTGAGTTCTTTTGAGGAGTTGAGCAAGTTATTCGTCAATAATTTCATAGGGGGACAGAGACACAAACGTTCCTCATCCAGTTTGCTGACCATAGAGCAAGGAGAAAACGAGAGCCTGCGTTCCTTCATCACGCGCTTCAATAGGGAAGCCTTGACAGTTGACGAGGTGGACGATAAGCTCCTATTGGCAGCCTTCCATAATGGGGTCAACTCTGATTTGTTTATTCACAAGTTGTATGAGAAAGAGCCTCAATCCATGGCTGAGCTCGTCCATTCAGCCTAGAACTTTATGAATGCGGAAGACGCCATCATAGCTAAAAAGAAGAAGAGGTTTGAGAAGATGGACGCCAACCCCCGCGTCATCCTGACCAAGGGCCTCGTCCAAAGAAGGGACGAACGGAAGACAAGAAGGACCGAGACAGAGATAATAGGAAGGCAGGCCCATCAACACGGAATCAGAGTTACACCCCCTTGAATGCCCCACTCGATCAAGTGCTCATGCAGATTAAAGATGATCCTTCCTTGAAGTGGCCGGAAAAGATGAAGGGAGATCCCAATAAGCGCAATAAGAATAAATATTGTCGCTTCCATAGGGATCATGGTATGACACGGATGAGTGTTATGACTTAAAACAGCAGATTGAGAATCTTATCAGGCAAGGAAAGTTGAGGCATTTCGTCGGAAGAGATCATAAAGATGAAAAATTGAAAGCGAAGATGGAAGAACCATCACGGCCCCCACTTGGAGAAATAAGAGTTATCATTGGTGGGACGTCGACGGGGCAGTCCTCCAAGGCGAAGAAGACGTACCTTAAAGCAGTGCAGAACGTCCAACTCTCTGGACGACCCCCAAGGACGAAGGAAACAGACGAACCGGCCATTACCTTTCGGACGAAGAAGCTGAAAGGATCCATCATCCGCACGACGATGCAATTGTCATTACCCTGCTCATAGCAGATTATAAAACCAGGAGGGTGTTGGTGGATAATGGAAGCTCCGCAGATATATTGTATTATCCCCCTTCCAGCAGATGAGGATTGGGCGTGATCAGCTTCGTCCTGCATTTTCGCCGCTGATAGGATTTGGGGAATGAAAGTGCAGCCGGTAGGTACCATTACCTTACCTGTAGTAGTAGGGTCATACCCGCAGCAAATAACCAAAGAAGTAAATTTCCTTGTAGTGGATTGTTCCTCCTCTTATAATGCCATCATTGGAAGACCAACTTTGAATAGCTGGAAGGCGGTAACGTCTACCTATCATCTGTCAGTCAAATTCCCAACGGAGTGCGGAGTAGGGCAAGCACAAGGAGATCAGTGGCAGCTAGAGAATGTTACCTACCATGTTGGCTGTGGACGAGAAAATGCAAGCTATGATTATAGAAGAAAGAAAAATTGTTGCAGAACCGATTGAGGTACTGGAAGATGTTTTGTTGCAAGAAAATGATATTGAGAAGTTTACTAGAATTGGGACAAGTATGAAGAAGAGGGCGAAAGAAGACCTCACCCAGTTTCTAAAGAAGAATGCTGATGTTTTTGCATGGAGTCATGACGATATGCCTGGTATTGATCCAAGTGTAATCACTCATCGGCTGAACGTATCCCCCTCATCGAAGCCTATTCGTCAAAAGAAGAGGGTGTTTGCCCCTGAACGAGAGAAGGCTATCAAGGAAGAGGTTCAGAAGCTGACTGCCGCACAGTTTATCCGGGAAGTTTACTACCCAGATTGGTTGGCAAATGTAGTAATGGTAAAGAAGGCAAATGGCAAGTGGAGAATGTGTGTCGACTTTACTGACTTAAACAAGGCTTGCCCTAAGGATAGTTATCCTTTACCCCGTATTGATCAATTAGTTGATTCTACAGCTGGCCATCAACTGTTAACTTCATGGACGCCTTCTCAGGATATAATCAGATAAAGATGGACGAGGCAGATCAGGAAAAAACATCTTTCATTACCAGCCAGGGTTTGTTTTGTTACAAGGTGATGCCCTTCGGTCTGAAGAACGCAGGGGCAACTTATCAAAGATTGGTGAATCACATGTTTCGTCCACAGATAGGACGGAATGTGGAGGTGTACGTGGATGATATGCTTGTGAAGAGTTTGGACGAAGGTAGCCACTTGGACGACCTACAAGAAACCTTCGAGACGCTCAGGCGATACAAGATGAAGTTGAACCCAAGTAAGTGTGCGTTCGGAGTGTCGTCGGGAAAGTTTCTAGGATTTATGGTTTCAGAGAGAGGAATTGAAGCAAATCCAGACAAGATCCAGGCTATATTGGATATGGAGCCACCGAAGAACATCAAAGAAGTCCAATCCTTAACTGGACGAGTTGCAGCTCTGAACAGGTTTGTCTCAAAAGCCACCGACAAGTGTTTACCCTTTTTCAAAATCCTCAGGAAGGCGTTTCAATGGACGGACGACTGCCAAAGGGCCTTCCAGGACCTAAAGCAATATCTTACCACGGCCCCGTTGCTAAGCCATCAGTGCTAGGAGAAGAATTGTATTTGTATTTGGCAGTGTCCCCACATGCTGTAAGTTCAGCGTTGATCAGAGAGGAAGGAAAGGTACAGAAGCCTGTATATTATACTAGTCGAGCACTAAGAGGAGCAGAAGGAAGGTACCCCTTGACAGAAAAATTAGCCTTCGCGCTAATAACAGCCTCAAGGAAGTTAAGGCACTACTTCCAAGGTCATGTCATCAATGTCATGACTGATCATCCACTCAAGAAGGCAATGAACAAGCTTGAAGCTGCAGGACGGTTGATCCAATGGGCAGTTGAGCTTAGTGAGTTTGATGTTCGGTACCGACCGAGGAATGCAATAAAAGCTCAAGCCCTAGCAGATTTCATTGCAGAATTCACTCCAAGTTATGAGGACTTGGATGGGAAAGAAGACAGTGGAAGATGGCTCGTCCACGTAGATGGGTCATCTACACAGCAACAACGGCATAGGAGTTGTTCTGCAGTCGCCAGAAGGAGACAAGCTGAAGTGCAAGTTCGCTTGCAATACCAAACTACTAACAATGAAGTAGAATATGAAGCCCTTCTTAAAGGGTTGGAGTTAGCCAAATCTGTGGAAGCGGACTCAGTACTCGTCATGGGAGACTCACAGCTGGTCATAGGCCAGTGAATGGGACGTGTGAAGCCAAGGAAGATAGAATGAAAAAATATTTGAAGAAAGTATTACGCCTTGCAAAGAAATTCAGGGAAGCTAACTTTGTACAAATCCCAAGAGAAGAGAACATAGAAGAGACACTCTAGCAAAGGAAGCCTCTGCCAATGAAGCGATGGACAAATTTGACGAAGTACGATATATGCCCAGCATAGATCTCCCAGAAATGCTACAAATAGAAGGTGAGGAGAATTGGATGACCCCAATAGTATCATACCTGAGGGACGGAAGGCTTCTAGAAGGGAAGGACGAGGCTAGGAAGCTCAGAGTTAGAATCGGCCAGATACATCCTCATGGACGAGGTTCTCTACAAAAGAGGTTTTTCACAACCATACTAAGGTGTTTGGCCCCAGACGAGCTAACTATCTACTAAGAGAAGTTCATGAAGGAGCATGCGGTAACCACTCAGGAGCCAGATCACTCGTCCACAAGGTCATCCGTGCAGGATATTATTGGCCAACCATCCAAGCTGACGCTAAGGCGTATGTTAAGGTTTGTGATCAATGCCAACGGTTCAGTAATATTCCTAGGCAACCATCTGAATACCTTACCCCAATGATGGCCCCTTGGCCTTTTGCACAATGGGGATTGGATATTTTGGGTCCTTTCCCAATTGGAACCAGACAGATGAAGTTTTTGGTGGTGGGGATAGATTATTTCACTAAATGGGTGGAAGCTGAACCCTTAGTGAAAATTACGCAGCAAAATGTCAAAAACTTTGTTTGGAAGAGCATTGTATGCAGGTTTGGAGTACCAAGGGTGTTAGTGTCTGACAACGGACGACAGTTTGATAATACACCTTCAGAGAATTTTGTGAACAACTCGGGATCAAAAATCACTATTCTTCACCCTCCCACCCACAGGCCAACGGACAAGCAGAAGTAGCAAACCGATCCTTGTTAAAGATTATCAAGACTCGGCTTGAAGGGGCAAAGGGAGTATGGCCGGACGAATTACCAGGCGTTTTGTGGGCTTATAGAACAACGGTAAGGACTCCCACAGGAGAGACTCCTTTCAAGTTAGCGTATGGGAGCGAAGCAGTCATGCCCGCAGAAGTGCATATGGCCAGCCACAGGGTGATGAAGTATCAAGATGAAGAGAATAATGAACAGATTCGTCTCAATCTCGACCTCATAGATGAGGTAAGGATGGACGCGGAGCAGAGGGTAGCAAGGTACAAAACCTCATGGCAAGACAGCATGACGCCATGGTGAAACCTAGGCGCTTCAACATTGGGGATCTCGTCCTGAAGAAGGTTTCTTTGGCCACCAAAAATCCGGCCCACGGAAAACTGGGACCAAACTGGGAAGGACCTTACAGAGTTATCAACTCCAAGAGGCCAGGATCCTACTATCTGGAAGCCCTGGACGGACGAAAGTTGGAGCACCCGTGGAACGTTGAACACCTGAGGAGGTACTATCAATGAAGTGGTCATGGACGAGGCATGAAGTGGACGAGGTCCTTGGACGTTTTAAGTAATGTGTTTAAATGTTAGTTTAAATGTTATTTCCCAGTGTGCTTATTACTAGTGTTTTAAGTGGATAAGTATTTCATGCTGCTCATGGACGAAGTTATGTTGTATTATATATTTTTAATTCCCTAAAGGCATAAGCTCTCAAGCATGTGCCATGACTGTGGACGAATGATTATATAGTATGGATTTCTAAAAATTATGCGTTTTGAGTATGATTGTATGGGAATCCTCATTTTCTATGGTATTAAGAAAAATAAAACCTAAGCTATGTCCGTCTAAGCTCAAGACGAGATAAAACCTATGGTATCTCTGTCTAAAGCTCAAGACAAGATAAAACCTGAGATATATCCGTCCAAGCTCAAGACGAAATAAAACCTGCAGTATACGTCTAAACCATGGACGAAGAATATGCTTGAAAGGAACACCACAAGTTCCTGGACGAATCTAAGCAGCTAACCAGTCCAGCACATGGACGAGCATTTGCTGAAATTACTTTCGTTAAGGACGAATAAATAATCGTAAGTTTGAACAAATCCTTAAGCTGGCCAAAAGACGATGTTCATGGACAAATTAAAGATGGCATTTTAAGGGTTCATTTTTATTCCAGCTTTGCGATGAAAGAACTTCGTCCATAAGTTCAAGCTGAGATAAAATGCTTTCCTAATGGTATGGATGATACTAATAAAGGTATGTCTATAACATCCTTAAATATGTTAATATGATAGAAATAATGAAAATAAGTGTTAATTCATTCATTCATAAAACTCTAAGGTAGACGACCACCGTCCAAAAGCCTTTAAAAGAAGAAGTAATAGTTCATAAAACTCGTCCATAAATTTGGACGAGGGAATTGTACTTGAATAAATTTCAAAAAAAAAAAAAAAAGAGATAAAAGCCCAAAACACTAGGGCACTTCCAAATAAAAGTAAAAACATAAAAACTTTCTGAAGCTGAAGTCACTTTGATGGGTTGGCCTTTAAATTGCCCTGGGTCACCTCGTTGTCAACGTCATCCTCCACGTTGACGTCCTCAGAGCTCGTCACAAGCAAGGAACTCTCTGTAGCGAGGGGGATCTTGAATGTATCGAAGTCCAAGTCAGGGAATGCATCCTTGGCATCAGGACGGAAGTTCTCATACCCAGCAGCATAATGGTTGTCTAGACGATTCTTGTATTCGTCAGACTTCTTAAAGGCTGATATGGCTTCCTCATGTGCCTTCTCCAAGGACAAAGGAAACTCTGAGCCTTGTCCCTCCAAATAAGCGATGTGAGTTTCCTTCTCAATAGCATCTGCTTTAAGTTCCTCAACCTTGTCCTTCAACTTCATTTCTATTCCTTGCAAGTGATTGAGGTCCTCAGTCAACCTGATCACTTCCCCCTTCTTCAACAGAACTTCATTGTTTAGCTCCTTAGCCTTGTCATTCGCCATCTTTGCCTCCTCAGCAAGTTTCTTGGCTTGGCACGTCACTGTGTAGAACTTTGACATAGCCTATGCATGGACGAAGGAAAGTTAAGAAATTTCATCTCTGAAAAACTTATTGAAAACACACAAAGACGAGTGAAAATCATACCTTAAAGAGGTCATGGATAACTGAACGTTCAAATTCCATCATTGAAATCTTATAACATTCATTAATCTCATTGTAAGTGACGATTCCTTTGAACATCCTCCATGCATAGCCCTCGTTCAGCACCAAGTTGGAAGGACGATCAAATGGCTCTGACAGATGAGGCTTGTGAGAAGTCTTGGCTGGAGGGGGAGTAGGATCAGTTGGAACATGATGAATCACCTGGACGGGCTCCACGTTGGCAGGAGGGTCGTCCAGATTCACCGTTGGAGGTGTAAATTTGGGGACCTTGGGAAGAGATGAAGTCTGGTTGGTTTTTTGTTTTTTGGAGCCTCGATGACTAGGAAGGTCGTCCAGGTCCACAGCACTAGAAATCTTCTTAGACTTTCTCTTCTCAGCCTGGACGGAGGCCTTTTAGATTACTGGAGGCACAGGAGCATCCTCATCCCCACTAGTTATTGTTTTTTCCTTATTTTCTCTCATTGTAATTATTTCTACAACAAAGGAAATCAGTTTAAAAAAAAAAAAAAGGGGGAAGGAAATGAAATGAAGTAAAGATGGACAATACTTACTTCTACGTGTAGTTTCTTCGTGGCTTAGGTTCTCAGCAGTAGGTTCTGGACCAAGCCCCCACATAGCCAAACTGCTAAAAGTTACTAAATCGTGAAAAGTCTTTCTAGGGAAGGCGCATACTTGGTCAATTCACTCCAAGTATGATCTGTCCAAACGTGGACGAACAACAGCTGCACCAATAAAAAGAAAGGTGGTTAGACGATTGAGAGTTAGAAAAAGTGTAAGGAATGAAAGAAATAACATGGAAAGAAAACATACCCTCAGGACGAAGGCGACCTATGGGGCTGGTAAAAGGAGGGAAAGGAGTATTACCCACATCTATTGGGTACCCAGCCCAATTTCCAAAAATAATAAAAAAACTCTTTTTTCCAGAGCCTGTCAGACGAGCTGCGGCCCCTTATTAAGCTATAGTGAGAGCCTCTGGATGAGAACTGGTAAAAACCAGCAGACTTCTTTATTTCTGAGGGCTTATAACAGTAGAGGAACTCGTCCACTGTTATAGGACATTCCCCTTCCAGTGCCTCACGCCATAGCACTTGTATGGCAACTATCGTCCTCCAACAATTGGGTTAAGCTGGTTAGGACCAATGCCTAACCTATGAAGAAGACCTCTACAAAAAAAATTTAAGGGAAACCTAAGACCAGCTAAAAGATAAGACGAGTATACTCCTAAACCTGAAGAAGGAGAACAACACCACTCTCCTTCCTTGGGTAGACGAGGTTCGAACTCCCTAGGGATTTGATATCTATCTACTAAAGTTTTTAACTTAGGGGCGTCTAAGGTGGACGCTACTTCAGGGGCACAGCTATATATTAGGTTTTCCTCTTTCTCTTCCTCGTCTTGAAAAGGGCTAGGTGGCGCTCTGGACGAGCTAGTCCTAGCTCCAGAGATCGTCCTATGTTGCATTTCCTGAAACTCTTTTATGAAAATGCCAGGAACCCCGGACAAATAATGCTCGTCCGAGGAACTACTGCTACTAAAACTTGTGCTACTCTCACCACTCTCATAACTCCCAGACGAGACATCCTGATATTCGTCTATTTCTTTCTCTCTAAACTACTAGATGAAGACATAGCTAAAATAAAAATCAAGATAAAAACCTAAAAAGGAAGAGGAAATACCTGACAGAACTAGGGCGAGGGCTAGACGAGGATCTTGGACGAGATGGCAGAAAGGAGTTTATAAGAAAGGTAAGGGGCAAGAAAGAGAATGTGTCTATTTATAGGGCCCAAGAGTAGGGTCAGCGAAGCGACACCATCCATTAAGAGGATGACACGTGACAATCACTTGAGAAAATGTAATCGACGTAACTAACCAACGAATTAAATCATGACACGTGGCTACATAAAAGGTATTAAATCCCCACAATATCCTTGGACGACACCTTGGACAAGGGGGCAATTGATGGGATAGCAAAAAATTACCATCTATGGTTCGTCCAAAGGAGTCGTCCATGATCATCAATTAGCCAAATGGCTAGACCATCTATGGTTCGTCCAGACGAGTCATCCATGATCATCAGTTAGCCAAATGGCCAGACCGTCTCTGATTTGTCCAAATGTGTCGTCCTTGAGTATTGATTAATTGAATAAACCTCAGAGAATCAGGTCGGAAGAGTCTTCCATGTGCAAAGCTCATGGACGACCACACAACATCAATATGTACACACAGAGTCGTCCATGGGCAAAGCACATGGATGACCCTATGACACTCGGTAAAATTCTGGAACTCTGGAGCGGTTAATCAACATGTGTTCATCGCCAGCAATTTCTCCTAAGTATGTTACTTCTATCAGCGGTTACTACTTCTATAGCCATTGGGGAAGTTATTTTTGTAATTTCAGACTTCCACGAATCTTGGGGAGGTTACTAAACCAAATAATTGCCCCAAGGTTCCCTATATAAGGGCCGGTCTGAATCAGGCACAGGTATGAGACCATTCTGACACTACGACAATACAGTTAGAATTCCACTTGTGAGGAAGATACTAACTTAGCCATCGGAGGGTCTTAGGCCGGTCTATCCTGGTCTCCTCTGACAGCGTGTTCATTTTTCAGGCCTTCACTACCGCTTTCAGCCCATCGAAGTCGAGTTGTTCAGCCTACTGATTCTGTTCAGCATCAAGCTTTAATTTAAAAAAGCCAATACTGAGACTTGAACTAGATGACGTGACAATGAGTAGACATTTGATTTTAATGAGTTGAGAATTTTATATTTTTATTTTTGTTGATTCAGATTTCAAAGCAGAGAGAAAATACTTTTCTATATAATTTTTTGAAGAGTATTCTTTATTTACTTTTTTTTTTCTCAAAAAAAGAAACCTCTCTTTATTTACTCTAAAGTTATATAAAACATTAAACATACAAATAAAATAATCATTATAACTAAATGTTTATCAAAAAATATCATTATAACTTTGTATATTATATAAAATAGTAAAAAATAGTGGTAAATCCGAAGCGGTACACCGATATTGGCCGGTACCAGAAATATATCATACAACTGATCAAATCGGTACAGCCTCCGGTACGGTATTGACTCCATTGGTTAAAACCCTATACCCCCATCCCATTAGTGAAGAAATTTTGAACCTTCCTATCTCTAAAACAAGAACTAGGATAGACAAATTAGTTTGGAAACATTCTTCTTCAGGTGATTACCAAGTTCAAAAAGCTTATAACTTTCTCTCAAAATGGACTACACCCCTTGATTCCAACTTATGGCAATTGATATGGAAAGTTAAAATTTCTCTCAAAATTTACAACTTTATGTGGAGGCTTCTCCATGATAGTCTACCCACTCTTCTCACCTTGAAGAATAGGGGTGTTTCTGTTCAAAGCTCATGCCCCCTTTGCCATGAGGAAATGAATCCCCATCTCACATGTTTTCGCATTGCACTTTCTCTAGAGCTGTTTGGCATGACTCTCCTCTGGCTATACATACTTCAGATTTTAGCCACATGACTATTGTGCAATGGGTTAGACAAACTCTACAACTTCACAAAGATATGGAGCAGAATGATATACTTTATCTCCAAGGAGTCTTTGTCACCTTATGGACTATTTGGTCTCACATGAATCTAGTAGTCCATGAAGGTAAACCTCCAAACCCAATGGAAGTCACTCTAACTGCTCAATCTCTTACTTGCAGGTACATTTAAGCTTATTCCAACTTCTTCACACCCTCCTATGGAAGTTTTGATCATCTTAGCTTGACCAATATACTTGGAAGACCTTGGCATCTTATTATAAAGGTGGCTAGAGCAAGACTAAAGAGGTTGAACAAAGCTAGTTTTGCCTATGAAGCCAAGAACTTGCAAAGGGATATCATTTTGCAGGGGGTATCAAGCTATACAGGGAAGATAATTCCAATCTCCATCCAGGAAGCTATGTTAGAAGCAACTATGAGGGCTAGGGAATTGGGCTGCAACAATCTTTTGTTCCTTAGTGATAGTAAGAGAGTTGTTCAAGCTATCAACAAGAAATGGACTCTAAACTGGCAGGAAAGGAGTCTGTTTGGCTTATTGGTCTCATTTAGAACACAATGACACGAGCTATCACTCCTTGTATGTCCCAACACCTGTAATTAGTCATGTTAGCAACCTAGCCAAGTTGGCAACTAGAATGCCTATCCACTGCTGTATGATCAATCAAGCTCTTTTGTAATCAAACTCTTTTGTAATCTTTGCATGTTTTCTGGAATGGTATATATAAAAAAAAAAGATGGTCACAACTCACAAGACTAGGGAAGCTACAAGTGGAAAAGTATTTTGGTTTTATTCTTTCTAGACTAAGAAATTTTGTTGGATCCAAAATATAGCAAACCTAATCAAGTGTGGATTTATTGGGTAGGGAGGTAAGGTTGATTTGGTATGTCTCCATACAATTGCAGTGAATAGGCATTTGAAGAGGATACGTGCCAACAACTTAGGTTGTTTTTTGTAGAGAAAGCAATTCATGTCTTCAATTTGAATTTGATGTTTAATAAATTATTTCGTAAGTGTGTCTTAATCAATTTTATAAAGGAATAATTTGAGTATTTCATTGACTTTTAGGCTCCATAGCTTATTCCAATAAATAGAGTTGAGAGGACGAAAGTTGATGAATTTCGAACTTTGGTCAACTCATTAAGCTGAGAAATTCCCACTTTGTTGGAAAACATATGATGCTGTACTCTACAAAGGATGAGGGTATATGAATTTGCTAAATGAAGTTCACATATTAGGGATGGAATATGAACTATGTAGTAATTCATGATTTCATTAATTACTTTATAGGGAGATAAGTTCAACGTCTTGTTGAACAATTGGCAAATGGTTGGCAATTTACTTTGAGGAACAAGATGGACGGTAAATAAGTGTCACAAGTTGTAGTTTGTTCAGAGTTGTCGTTAAGTGAAATCAATTCAACTTTTAGGTCAAAATGTCGTTTCATTTGAAGTACTTGTAGGTTAATTAGACTCGGTAAATGACGTATTTGGTCCTTAACCTTTTAAATTGTGTTAATTCGGTCTCTAATATTTTAGTGTATGTCAATTTCGTATCTGTTTTTATGTTTTAGATGAAAATTGTTAATGTGACAACGCCCAAAATAAGAAAATTAGTTTTTGTTGATGTGATAATAAACTAATTTTTTTATTTTGACTATTTGTCACATTAGCAATTTTTATCTAAGAAATAACGACAAATGCTAAATTAACACAATACTAAATTTAAGTACTAAATTAACACAATTGAAATATTAATAACTAAAATAAAATATAATGTAAAGGATAAAAGTGTAGTTTACCCTAATATATAACATTCAGAGATAATAAGATGTTGAAGAGCTTTGGATAATCTCAAAAAAATTTTTTTTTCTAAATTCTTAAAAAAGTGACTCGATTAAAAGTGATGTAATTGGCTAGACATGATTGGACAGGACCACCTAATTCCGGTAGATCAATGATCAATCTACCTTAGGAGCTGTGTAATGCGATTGTGCGAAGAATATGCTTGATTCGTTATCCATCAAAAAAAAAATCTACCCCTTTGCTTCCAACAGACTCATCTTAAACGCCGTCGTTTCTTCCCAATTGTATTACAGCCATAGATTACCGTGCCAAAAATGGACCCCATCGTAAGATACAAATAAAAAATTAATTAAAAAAAAAAAAAAAAAAAAGCAAATCCACATGGTTGTCACTAATTTTGGTCTGATCGCGACAAGATAACGAACCTCATGGACGAGAAAGCTATTCTCAGACCTCAATTCCTCGTTGACGCGCACAAATTCAAACACACAAGAAATTGAATTCCTAAGAAAAAAAAAATCCAATTCCATAAAGAAATCGAATTCCAGAGCTTCCTCCGAAGCAAACATGGCGCAATTCTGGCGCGAAATCAATCGAGTCGGTGAATTAGGGTTTGTGTAAACTATCCGATGAGCAATTTTCGGTGAACACGAAGTGGCAATTTTTCTTCATTAAAATTACACAGCATAGTATCACATCCAAACAAGTAAGTTTCCTTTTATAGATTTCAATATGTTTCCGAAATTGGAAATTTATCTTATTCTCTTCAATAAAAATCTTAGTATTTTTTGTTTGAACTAGGAAATGGCAACACCGGTTGAGCCTCCGAATGGGGTTAGATCTCAAGGAAAACACTACTATTCGATGTGGCAAACGTTGTTTGAGATTGATACGAAGTACGTGCCCATAAAGCCGATTGGTCGTGGGGCTTACGGGATTGTGTGTTCTTCGGTGAACAGAGAGACCAATGAGAAAGTAGCGATCAAGAAAATACACAATGTGTTTGAGAATCGCGTGGATGCACTGAGAACTCTGCGCGAGCTGAAGCTTCTTCGGCATCTTCGACACGAGAATGTCATTGCTTTGAAAGATGTCATGATGCCAGTGCATAGGAGAAGCTTCAAGGATGTGTATTTGGTGTCTGAGCTCATGGACACGGATCTGCATCAGATTATCAAGTCATCACAGTCACTCAGCAATGATCACTGCCAATATTTCCTCTTTCAGGTGTGCATTTTTGTGGTCTTGTTTTTGAGAATGTTAAGAGTTGTTGTTGGGATTGAGAGAAAAAGAGAGAAATAGTGAGCATGACACTGCAGAAGTTATATTTTCACTATATGAAATTGTTGTGTTACAATGAGCTTATTGAAGTAGAGCTATAGTTTTGGTAGTAGAAAGTTCTTTAGCGTTTTGGGTGTTTTAAAATTTACACTTGATAGTGCGTTAAAGTTTTGGATTTGTAAAGCATGAACAGTGAGCTATAGGAGAAAGCTCCAAATTTCAGCTTTAGCTTTGAATATGCTCATTTTTAAGCACTTCTCTGGTAGTGTGTAGAGAAACTAACCCCAGGCTAACTATAGACTAACCGTAGGATGTAGTAAAAGTTATGATGTGCTGCAGCAGTACAAGTTGTTTAGGTATAATTAAATCTAGACTGATACCTCTAAGATAGTTGTTTTGCAATTTTATCTAAAGAGGTTGGTTTTGTGACTTGAAACCATGTTGCTTTTCTAGTGTTCTTAATTCAATGATAAATGGTGTTTTTTTTATTATTGCAATTGGCTCCTGAGTTTGGTAACTTCATTCATGCTTTATTGTTATAGTGATAACCGCTGCCTCAATATGAGGTTGTTAAGGTCATTTGTGATCTCAGCCAAAACCATGTGATAGTGATAATGCAAAGCTGAGTATTAAATTACATTTATGCATGTCTCTAGCATACAATTTTTCTTGCTTATTTTACTTTTGTGGGAATATAATGAGGGTTGGGAATTGCGATCAGCACGCTAGTACTTGGTACTTGATACAGCTTGCATATCCTCTTTGGTGGTTTTATAGTATCGAAAACATATTTTCATGTTTATCATAGATAAGTGTCAAGAAAATATGTGAATGATTTTGAAATTCTAATGAATTTCTGGATAATGTTAAGGTCCATACTGACTTATTGAAAAAGAATAGTTTCATACTGGATATAACGCCCATGCTACATAATGGCTGTAGGCCTCTAAAGGAAGACATTTAAAAAGATTAACAAAAATGTTGGATAGATTTCTAGAGATAAGTAGTTTAATTATTCGATTAAACATTGTTTGAGGGTTTGAGGGAAATTAGCAATACCTACTCTGTGAACAACATCAAGTTCTGAGCTACTGTCAATATCTGTTTTATACCACCTGTAGTTAAATTTAGAGTCTTTTGAGTCTGTTTAGCAGTTACCTTATTTTTTATACTGATCACCTCCACTCATTCTAAAACTGTCACTACTTTGACAATTGGTCACTATACCGTTGATATTATGTACTGTTGTTTCTGCTGCTGTTAGCATATAATGTGACCATAGAATGCCAACTTACTATAATAACTTGCTCTGTTCCTTATTATCAATCTTGCTGAAATAGGCTCAGCAGTTGTTCATTGTCTGGGTATTAATATTTGAAATATGCTGGCACATTCTGTATTAGAAAAATCTTTAAAGTTGTAGTATTTGTTGAAGCTGCTTAATCCTTTATGGCTTGTATTAATCTAATCTTCCCGGTCCAGTTGCTTCGTGGATTGAAATATCTCCACTCTGCAAACATCCTTCACCGTGACTTGAAGCCTGGGAATCTTCTCATCAATGCAAACTGTGACCTAAAAATATGTGATTTTGGGCTAGCACGTACTAGCAATGTGAAGGGCCAGTTCATGACCGAGTATGTTGTAACTCGCTGGTACCGGGCCCCAGAGCTGCTCCTTTGCTGTGACAACTATGGGACATCCATTGATGTGTGGTCTGTCGGCTGCATTTTTGCTGAGCTTCTTGGCCGAAAATCAATCTTTCCTGGCACAGAATGTCTCAATCAACTTAGACTGATCATCAACATCCTTGGCAGCCAGAGAGATGAGGATCTTGAATTTATAGACAATCCAAAAGCAAAGAGATACATTAAGTCACTTCCGTACTCTCCTGGGACCGCCTTTTCCCGTCTTTATCCCAATGCCCATCACCTGGCTATTGATCTTCTGCAAAAAATGCTTGTATTTGATCCATCAAAGAGGATAAGTGTTACAGAAGCTCTGCAACACCCTTACATGTCCCCACTGTATGATCCCAGGTCCAATCCTCCTGCCCAGGTCCCCATTGATCTTGACATGGATGAGGATTTAGGGGAAAATATGATAAGGGAGATGATGTGGAAGGAAATACTCCATTACCATCCTGAAGCAGATACATCTAATGCAGAGGTCAGTTCCTAGTCTTTTCTTGCTTGGTGTTGCTTGGAGGCCTGGGAAAGTTGTCTTGCTTTGGATGATGAAGCCTTTTTTGTTTTGGTACGAGTCAATTTTATTTATGTTTTGTTTTAGTTTTACTCAAATAATAATCTTGGGAATCATGTGTAATGCTATGCTGTTAAGGCATTATATGACTAAATTTTGTTCTTGAGCTTGTCAATGAGCTTAAAGCTCTGTTGTCTGTATAATAGGTGGCCTCTCTTTGTTGTATATAGGTGTGTTCTTGTAACATTATGGTCACAAAGCTGGTCTGCATAAACTTTTACCCTGTGTAATGTCAAAAACATTTCTATGCTATATGATTTGTACAAGTTCATGTAATCTAGTAATAGTTTATGTTGGGTAGGTGTGTTTTTATTCATAAAAAAAAAAAAAAAGAAAAAAAAAAAAAGAAGAAGAAGGGATGTGCGCTAAAAATCTGTTATGTTCTGCGCTTGTTACACTTCCCTTTCCCCTTCTCTTATTTACAGCCATTTAGAGCTGCCATTCCTTTGCTTGGAAGATGTTTTTGATGGAGGGAATGGAATCCATATTCAATTATAACATCCTCTCCAAAGTGTGTTGATGATCGGTGTTATATAAAAGAGTGGCTGATAAAGAATTAAACCTGCACACTTGTACTTAAATAAGTTTAGAATTTAATTAAGATTCGCACAGATCTCTTCTTAGGAAAAAAAAGAGGTATAAAATGCTTTGTGGCCTCGGTGGTCCCTTCTCCTCCCTTTGTAAGTTTGTGTTATTCCAAGGAAGAAAGCCAGCATTTGAGCGCATGACACTAGTGACTGATCTCTCAAGGTTGCTGCTGGATGAACAAAAGCCCGAGTCTAATCAACTGGGGTGGGCTATTGGGCTGGATTGTTAGATGCCGAAAAGTTAAGCCTAAATCGATGCTTTGAGCCCTTGGGCTTTATAGTTAGATGCCCAAACCCATGGATTATTAGATGCCATAAAGTTAAGCCTATTGGGCTGGATTTTGGTTGACAACAGAAACGTACTGAACTCTTTCTTTCCTTTTTTTAATAGACTAGTTTTGAACCCGCATCTTGCGTGAGAGACGTTTTGATAATAAAGAAAGGTCAAGGGCCATGTAACTCTCCTATCCAAAAGAAAAATAGAGAGCCATGTAGTTCAATACAATTGATCGGTTCTTTTACGTGGAAAACTTGGATTCGAACCCCTCCCACTTGTTATAAGTGAACATAAATTAGAAAAGGTATAAAAGATCTGAAAAATCGAAGAGGCTTATATAAGCAAAGCAACATTACAATTCTGTCATGATTGGCTTTAATATTAGGCATTATTATTTGAGGATATTGAGAAATGAAAATGAATATTAGACATTGTTTCAACAAAATTATTTTATTAATTACTAAAAGTTAATTTTTTTTTTATAAGTAATAAATTCCAAAAATTTTCCGTTAGAGTAAAAAAGGTTATAAAATTCCACAAAGAAAAAATAACAAAAACAAACATAACAGATATATCAATTTCAATAGAATTAAAGTAAACGTTTTTAAGTTTCAATCTATACTTTTTGCTCCCATATCCATCCCCTCTCTACTTTAATTAGTTACAAGAGAGCACGTAAAAGCAGTCCCCAAACTTCTGCTAGATGCCAAAACCTGCTACGAGTGTTCACTGGAGTAGTTAACTAATACACTTGAGAACAAAAACACTATAAGATCCTCACAAATTTTTAGCCCATCCATATCTCTAGGGGTAATACTGTAATAGAGTAATTTCAAAGGAAGTACCAAACAAAAAGACCAAAAAAAAAAAAAAACCTTTACTTTCTTTAACCTATAATTGCTTTTAGGGGTAAAAAAGTAATTTCATAGGCCATTGCACCACAAACTTTTTCAATAGTATTGACCAAACATCAGAACCAAAAGACTCACAAAACTGCCATTTAAATGCAAAACAAATCCGCTCAAACTCTCATTTTTTATATAGATAGACGATATTAATTTCCTTTCAACAAAGCAGTATTAAGCACAAGATTTAAGAAGTGTTTTTTTTTTTTTTTTTTTGGGAGAATCAAACTGAATCAACTATTATTAAATGAAAAGTTAGCCAACATAAGCTAAAAGTACAGGTAAAATGTGGGAGGGAACCTCCTCCATCCAAACCACAAAACCGCTAACATGTCTAACAGGCTATAAGCTATAGAATTCCCTTTTCTTTTAACATGAGAAACTCTAAAATTGAGAAAAGAGCCTGCATAGAATCTAATCTCCTCAATGAGATTACCATAAGAAGCTTGGGACTGCTCCTCTGCTTGAACTGCATGGGGGATGATCTCTGAATCTCTCTCTAATATAATAGAGCTAAGATTAAGATCTTAGGCAAGCATGATGACTCTTTTCGCAGTTGCTGTCTCCACGTCTGCCACTGTCTAAGGAAGAGGAATCTTCTTTGCTAAGGAGGCAAGCACTCCGCCCTCATTGTCTCGGATCATAGCTCCTATGCCTGCACTATTAGAATCCTGGAATACGACCCTGTCATAATTAATCTTCAGGAAAGGAGCTTGTGGAGGAGATTGGGTTGCTGCTGTGTGGAGATTGACAGTTTCTGTCGTTGACTTCACTGGTTGCACCCATTTGTAATCTTGCAGCTACTGTCGAGCTTGGGTAACAATATGACCAAGTGGCTGAAGTTCCAACTCTGATTTGGTTTCTCCACTACCATAAAAGCTAGACAATCATGGAGAACAATTCCAAATCAAGCCCGGCTTCTTCAACATGTAATATGAGCTTTTGAAGATCAACCCAACGGTCTGTGTCCCTAAAACTCCAACCTATACCAAATTCGCATACCTCAGTTAAACACCGACACAGCCACAAAACATGCAACACGTCTTCTGAATGTGACTGGCAGTGATCACAATTTGCTTCCTGAAGCATATGCCGTTTGACTAAATTAGTTTTAACAGGAATGGCATTTTTGGCAACCCTCCACATAAAGTTTCGGACTTTTGGTGGTACCGAGAGATTCCAAATGATCTTCCATAGCTTCTGTGATGGGGAAGGGTTATTGGTATGAGGGTTTGATTGTTCCTTCTCCTTTGACAAGAAATAATATCCTGATTTCACCGTATAGGTACCTGATTATGTGTGAGGCCAAACCATTCTATCACAGGCTGAAGCATCGCTTAGTGAAATGCCACGAATCAACTGAACCTCTTCAGGCTTAAACAAAGCTTGCAGCAAGTCCACATCCCAGTTTCGCATGTGGGCATTGATCAAAGAGTTAACCCTCACTTCTGGAAATTCAATCCCTATCGGATTACTGATCTTAGAGGTAGATATAGAAGGCAGCCAAGCATCACTCCAAATGCTGATATCCTCCCTATTACCCACCCTCCATCGCCCTCCTTTTTTCAAAACCTCCCTACCCTTTAATATGCCACGCCAAGCATATGACCCTTTGGCAAAATCTGGGGCCTCCAAAATAGAGGAATCCGAGAAGAACTTCGCTTAGAAAACCCAATAGAATAGTGAATTTTCACTGTGAAGAAGCCGCCAAGCCTGTTTAGCTAGGAGAGCATCATTAAACATGACCAAGTCTTTGAATCCCATGCCTCCCTCCCTTTTTGATTCACACATGGCGCTCCACTTTACCCAATGAATCTTTCATCTATCTCCTCTTTGTCCCCACCAAAAATTTCGAATAAGGCCCTCAATTTCATTACATAATCCCACCGAAAGTTTAAAGAAACTCATAGTATAGGTGGGGATTGCTTGGACAACAGCTTTAACGAGGACTTCCATCCTGGCTTGAGAAAGCAACTTTTCCCCCCACCCTTTGAACTTTCTCCGTACTCTTTCCTTGATATATTCAAAACTAGCTTTTTTCCTTCTCCCAATCAAAGAGGGCAGCCCCAAATACTTTTCATAGCTTCGAATTTAAGGAACTCTCAAGGCATTCTTGATGTATTGCTTTCTCTCTAGAGTGGTGGACTTGCTAAACAAAATTGTGGTTTTGTTTTTATTGATGTGATGTCTCGAATACTTACTATAGGTATCCAAAAGTTCCAAAACTTTGTTACATTCATGGGGGATAGATCTGCAAAATACCAAGCTATCATCTGCAAAGAAAAGTTGGGTTAGTTTAGGGTCATTTTTGCAAAGTGAATAGCCATGTAGTTCTTGTCTAGCTGCTTGTGAGATGAGACCATAAAGACCTTTAGTGCACAACAAAAATAGGAAAGGAGATTGAGGATCTCCTTGCCTAATTCCTCAGGTTGGTTTGATCATGCCCTTGGGCTCACCATTCACCAATATGGAATAGGATACTGTTTTTACACCCACTATCATCAACTAGATCCATCTTTCTGTAAAACCCATCCATTTCATAACTGCTTCCAAGAAAGACTATTCCACTCTATCATACGCCTTACTCATATCTAACTTCACTATCATATAGCCCTTTTTCTTAGATTTGTGATTCTGCATGCTATGTAGACTCTCAAAAGCAACCAAAATATTATTAGATATAAGTCGACTCTTTGTAAAGGCACTTTGATGTTCTGTAATGTGGGTAGGTAAGACTTTCTTCAACCTATTAGCCAATACTTAGAAAAAATCTTATACAGGACATTATAAAGGCTTATAGGTCTAAATTCAGAAACTAACTCCAGGTTTTTTACTTTGGGAATTAGGGAGATGAAAGTTTGGTTCAAATGACACAGGAAAGTGGTTGTATTAAGGAATTGTAAGACAGAAGCTGTTACCTCATCACCAACCAATGGCCAAAAGTGTTGGAAAAAGATGGGAGGCATTCCATCCGGACCCAGTGCCTTGAGAGGGGCCATCTGTTTCACTGCTTCATGTACTTCCCAAGCCTTAAAATCTGCTGATAGCTTATTATTCATTTGTGTACTAACTCGAATATTAATGGTCAGCAAAACTTCTTCAGGAAACGTGGGATTAGCTGAAGCGAAAAGTTCTTTATAATATTGGATAAGGATGTCTGCCACTTTCTCGTTATTTGCGCTCCATTGCCCATTCAGATTTCTAAGCTTGTGGATGAAATTTTTTTGGTACCTGTTGGTTGCTTTGCTGTGAAAAAATCGTGTGTTACGGTCTCCTTATACTGCCCAGAGAGTTTTAGAACGTTGCAGCCACATTCGGTTCTCTCTATCCAAGAGAATTTCAATTTCATTCTTCAATTCCCTCACCCGAGTGTTCAGCCCAAAATTCATTGCAACCCTTTCGACCTCAGCTAGTTGTCTTCTCTTTTTTTCCAAATCAATCCGCACATTACCAAACTTCTCACGACTCCACTTAGCAAGTTCAACACCACACTTCTCAAGTTTTCTAAGGATCTGATTGTTAAAGTAATCAAAATCACTAGACAGTCACATAGCTTCTATTGTGTCAGAGCAACCTTTTTCGGATAGCCACATCTCCTAAAATCTGAAAAATTTTCTTCTTACAGGCCACCTCGAAACCTGTGAGAGTGATCAAGAGTGGGCGATGGTCAGAAGAAACAGTGGAGGTGATGAACTTGTGCCCCCGCAAATCTTGTGAGCCACTCATAATTGGCTAACCCTCGATCAAGTCTTTCCCACACTGAATGTCCCGCTGCATAATGATTGCTCCATGTAAATTGAGGTCCTACAAAGCCAAGATCAAGAAACCCAAATTTGTCAATAACATTTCAGAAAAGTTGCATTTGGGATTATGATCTCATGCTACCGTCATGCTTCTTATTGCTCCTCAAAATCTCATTAAAATCTCCTACACAAAGCCAAGGAAGGTTAAAACGAGAATTTAATTGTCTTAGCTTCGACCAAAATTCATGCCTCAAATGTGTTACCAATTCCCTATAAAAACATGTAAATCTCCAAGCATCCTCATTTCCTTTGTTTATAACTGAGTCAATGTGATTTTTAGAGAAAGTCTCCACAGTGACATCAATAAAAATTTTCCAAAACAACGCTAAACCTCCTCCCCTATTTTCTCAGGGTACAACAAAAACATGATCGAACTCCAATTTCCGTTTAATATCTTTTAGCCTTACTTCATCTGACCATGTCTCGGCTAAAAACATGACAAAAGGATCTTTTTTCCAGACTAAAACACCAAGCTCCTTCTCTGTACGTAGGTTCCCAAGCCTACGACAATTCCACACTAGGCAACTCATTGCTCCTGGCGGGGATTAGCATTAGCCTCCACCATTTGAGAAGAAAATTCAGCTTCATCCGTCAAAACCTGTTTCTTGCTGCAAGGTAAATCAGAATGATCATCAATTGTTGAAAAGCTCTGTTTGCATGGACCTGTGAAATCTGCCTGAGGTGTTTGCTGCGTGATCTTGCCTCTGTCCAACCTAGTCCACGTGCCTTTTTTTTTTTTTTTTTTTTGTTACCCTAGCAACTTCATGCCCCTCACATGACATAGGGTTAGGAGTGAAAGCATTAGCATTAGGGTTTGATTAGCCACCTCCCTAACTTGATTGCTATTGGTGGATTTACTCGGGTCATTAATTGGATTAATTCCAATTAGTGTCGTTGGGAATAATGGCCTATTATCACCAGAATTTTTGGGAACATTAATCCTTATAATTTTTGCATTTAATTGGTCTGTATTTTGTGGAGATTTAATGGGGTCTTAAGATTTAATCCCCATGAAACCGTTTCCTGAATAATGAGGAGCATTAGCTTTAATGGTTTTCTCCCTTAAATGAGCATTTAATTCGCTTTCAGCTGAGTCCACATTGTGCACCATCGTGAGCTCCTCCCTAACTCGTGAATCAGCGTTGTTCTCTCCGCCATCCTCCAGTCTAGCTTTAGTAGGCTGCAATTTTGGGACTATGCGTTTCTGACTATAAAACCCTGGGACTGCCACCATACTTCACTTTGACGGGAAAAACGGTGGAGCATGTAATGATGGCCCAAATTGTTTTTGTGTTTCTGCTAAACTTCCTTCACTGTCCGACCATATTTCACAATCACAGTCCGAGCGATTCATTTTGCCACACCAATAGCAAATATTGGGAAGGCATTCGTACTTGAAAGTTACCCAAGATTTGTTGCCATTCTCCATAGACACCACTCAACCACGACATAGGGGTAAGGATATGTTCATCTCCACTCGAATTCTCATAAAATTGCCCCCCTCTGTTCCAGTTGGATCGTTGGAGTGAACCACTTGTCCAACAACTTCACAGATTTTCTCAGCCGCCTTAACATTCATGAACTTGTAGGGGAGTCCATGAACCTGAACCTAGAATCGGGTCTTCTCAAATTTCAGTTCTTCCATGGCCATGTTGCTATCATATTTCTGCATGATCACCAAGTGCTTATCGAAGCACCATGGTTCGGCACTGAGGACCTTCTCTACTTCAGTTTCATTTTCAAAAATGAACAGTATCACATGATCACCCAGATTTTTAATCTTGAATCCACTTCTTGAATGCCACAATGGAGTAAAAGTTTTTGCAATGGCCTCAATGTGAAAAGCCCTTTTCGTGAGAAACTCTGCTGCTATGATATGTTCTTTCAAGCTGAATTCCTCTTCCAAATAGCATCCTGGTCCTTCTCTCTCCGATAGTGATAGTTTCGTCCAACTCTGTGACAATTCCTCCATTATCTAAAATTGATCTAGGCAATAGGAAAAAAAATTAAAGAAAGAAAAATGTGTTTCCTATTCCCTTGAAGAAAACCCAACTAGCCACCGAACTAACATTGTTAGAACATGGAGAACAAAAGAACCTTCGGCTATTCTACTGCCTAAGATAAGTGTGGAGAACTTTCTTAGTTACAGAGAAACTTAAGTAGGAGTTTTTGCTATATGTAAAAAAGAAAAAAAGAAAAAAGTGTAAGTTAACACCAAGTATAAGAAGTGAATTAGTGTGCAGATGTTTTGGTTAAAATATTGAATAATCACTTAAAAAAATTATTCATTATTTTGGGAGCAATACTCCCCACTCTTAAATTGAGGGTCTCATCAGTCATCACTATTTTAATTAACATAATCTACTGTTATATAGAAAGAGATGGTATTATTCCCAAAATATAGAAAAATTATTACTTTTATTTTATAATTTGGTAGTTAGGATGAGAGAATTTAAACCCCAATTAAATGTCTTTATTGAAAACAATATAAGATGACCATTAGTTGAGCTAAAGGCTCTTGACAAAAATTACTACAATTACTAGTAGCTAGTATTGCTTAAAACTGTTCGTTAATATATCTTTACTAACCAAAAACCAAAAGGAAAGGAACAAAGAAAGAACAGTTAGAGAAAAATCTCATGCATATATGAAGGAGGCGGCTTCGTTTTGACTATTTAAGTTTTACTTACCACACTAAACATATGCGGAATTGCTCTGAGGCTGGTTCAGCCATCAAACTTGGCACATTTTCCACAACCACCACTCCCCCTTAGACTATTTAAGCTTTGAAAAGGTAAAAATGCATTTAAATTTTGTTTTAAGCATGCTTCTCTAAGAAATTGGTGCCTGCTCTTAATTCTTAAATAATACCACTTTGAAATTTTATAAGCAGCTAAAAAAACGTATGATCTTGATAACAAGACGTTTAGGCCAAGAGAAGAAAATGTAAACAGTGATATCAGGACGAAAATTTCAATTTTACTTTTAGTCTGAAATTTTTTTTAATCACAAATTGATATTTTTGTGTTAGCTTTGCATATAAAGAGAACGCAGTATTTGTTGTGTATAATGTATTTTATACACTTAAATCTTCTTCTTCATCTGTAAGTCTCATATTTGAATAAATTTATAGTATGTTTTGATGACATGATTTAACTATTTGGATTTGAATTTGAATAATTAAAATATAGATATCTTGTCTGAAAAGTTTAAAGAGGTCAATGATTTGAATTTGATAAATTTACCAAAAATTTTAAAATTTTAAAATAATTAAATTTAAAATAATTTCTAGAATCAATAGATTTGAAATCAAAATATTTTAAATTTATTAATTTAAAATTCAAATCCAAGTATTAAACTCCAAAACAAGAAAAAAAAAAGAAAAAAAGGAAAGAGAAAAGATACGGTGGCATGGTCGACGAGTCCTAAAGGAAACATGAAAGAAAGTGTCATGGTCAGTTTTTTGAAAGGAGTGTCAAGGTCAGTTGAAGGAAGACTCATCTGTCATGTGAATCCCGTGAGTGACGCTTACACCTGGTGTGTGAGTGTGTTTCCTTTTTCGTTTTTGTAGGACTAGCGCCTAGTGTTAGTACCTATAGCTTATAAATTTAATATAAATTTTATTAATGTATGTCTTAACTCTTAAGAGCACAAATTTAATATAACTTGTTTGTCGTAACTTTTTTCATTTTTCAACAAATTTCATCTTGTCTATCAATCATAATGGAAATGCTGGAATTTTAGAATTAGATACCTATGTGCATGAATGGCAGCAACGATTACCAAAAAAAAAAAAAAAAAAGGGATGGCAGGAACAAAAATATTCTGATTTTTTTGTTGTTGTTGTAAACGCTAAGGTCTCATGGTATATTATTGGCGCATAGGAAAGCGCCTTGTGCATGAATTAGATGCATATGTACTAGTGCTGGAATTATACCTGGTGTTTTATAGCTCAATAACATAATATGCTTCCATTTATTAAGAAAACTATTCAGCAAAAAAAATTTATTAAGAAAATTAGGGATAAAACTGCGTCTTTCTATTATTGTAATTATTGAATTGTTTAAAAAAAATGCATATATGCATCATTAATGGTGGAGCTAGAAAAAATCAACGGTAGCTCTACATGCAAGCCAGGATGGTCCACCACCTTGACTTGTAAAAAAGTGTACATATATGCTTGCCAAAAAAATATTATATGCTAAAATAATTTATTGTGACTACCCTAATAAAAATTTTGAACACTGATTTGAGAATTACAAAAATTTGGATTCAACAAAAATAAGAATAATGCTACTACATTCACAATATTTTTATAATAATTTTACAATAACTATAATGTATTAAGCTGTTATTGATTCTAATTTGAGGCCAAATACTAATGTGGGGTCCGTGGGCCTGATAGCCTCAGTCCTTCATATAGCAGGCCCTAGGCCCATGCCGAGGAGCGCAAGCTATTTCTGAGGAGAAAGGGGGGAAGCCTATTCTCTTGAATCCACGCCGAGGACACCTTGTCCTCGGCCTGACAAGAGTGATTTCGGGGAGTGGCTAACCCCAAGGTAAACTGTCACTCTCGCATTTAATGCACTCAACTAACCCCCCTGGCCGCATTAATGGAGAGGTAACCCCTTGGCAGGATAACGTTGGTCAGAGTGAGCCACTTGAGTATCGATAAAGCTTCTGATGGGATGGACGACCAGAGAAAAAGGCGAATAGACAATCAACAGATGGAAGCAAAAGATAGGAAGATTAAAACTATAAAAGAAGAGCTAGTAAAGCAAAAAGGAAGAGGGGGAAAAAGAAGGGCCTCCTCGGCCACAGGCCGAGGAGCATTCCCTCATTCGTAAGAAAATACTTAGCCATTTTTAAAGAGAAGTTTGGGCATGGTGATCAACGGCCAGCACCTAAGCCTGTCAGCCCACTCTCTATAAATGTATTGTTTGGGTTTCCTCATAGTGTCGGGAGAATGGCACGACGGCTTTCATTGCCCAACCGTAGAGGGGAAGCCAGGTAGGGCGTCGAAGTACAAGATAATTTAGGTTCAGTGCCTTTGCGTTTTATACTACATACTCAACTTGGTTGACTAATCATAATAATTTCACTTTTCTTTCAACAGATCCACACGCCTTTGCACGTCACTTCCCCTGAACAAAAGCGGATTTGGAGACCGTTCTCAGGTCGGAACTTTTCTTGAACGAATCTGACAACCAAGTCAGAGCTGCTCATAAAATCCTCGGGTGTGACCCAGCTCAAACGTCATTCCTGTTCCGCAGCAGCGTAATTAGAGCTCGTGATCCTCGCTTACACAGATTACCGTGGTGGGAGAGGGGTTTCTCTTTTACTGGGGGGTCTTACATACCTGAAGGTATTCCGCTATCAGGTCCCTTTCATCCCAGCAAGTAACGGTGGCCGAGAAAGGACCGCCTAAGAAAGCAAGGGAGGTGGTCGAATTGAGCTCCTCCGAGGACGAGTATAGTGTATTCGACTTAGCTGATCAGCCCGAGGATCCTCCCGGTGACCTAGGGGATCCTCACTTATCCGAAGCCGATCTTCAGTCTTTAAGTGTTGGTCCCAAGCCGAGATGGGTTTAAAGAGGCAGCCCCGGACCAATCTTCTTGACCTACTCGAAGGTGGTTCCAAGAAAGATGTGCCAGGGGAGTTACAATCCCAGCCCCAGCACCTCAGTCCCAGGTTCCAATCGTGCAAACCAGGTCATCATCCACCCTATAATAGCTGCCCCTTCTACTGAGTCCCTGATCCGAAAAGGAAAAGACTTTCTAAGGGTAAGGATCCAATGGATGGGAGCAAATCTCATTCTTCGCCCGAGGAGGGTAAGACTCGTAGACCCCAAAGCAGTTGAAGCTTGGTGATCAAAAGAAAGGCAAGAAGGTCATCCAGCAGCCCCAGGCCCAAGCATGGCTGCCTGCTGCTATGCTCCATGACCAGCCCCTAATGGATAACGCGTCAATACGAGAGTCTCAAGGAGACGAGGGGGCTCTCGTAGCCGAGGCCCTAGAGAAATCTCTTCTTCTTCCCATTGACATGGCTGAGTTGGAGAAAATGAGTGGGGTAGAGGTTGTCTTCGACCTTAAGAAATATCTAGGCATGGTAGGTCCTTTGGCAACCATTCTTTTTACTAGAATTTTTGTTGCTTAGTACTTTTTTCTCTTATAAAAGCTGCTTGTTTTTGCTGGCAGGCTATCCAGGCCCTTTTTAGGTTGGGCGAAGAGGTTGGCGACCATAGTCACGCCTTGGCGCAAGAGCGCGATAAGTTCCTAGAAGCGGCTAAAACTCTTAAGAGATCTGAGGCCGACCTGAAAAGGCGACCGAGGATCTGGCAGAAATGGCGAAGGCTAGGGATACTGCTGTTTCTGACCTAGCCGTGGTCAGGAAGCAAGTTGAGGATCAAACTGTCCACTTGCAAGAGGTTGAAAGTCAATTACAGAAAGCCAAAGAGGACATTTCCTACATGAAGGGAAGTTTGACCAAAGCAATCCACGACAAAGGTGTTGCCGAGTACGCCAGGGACGAGGCTGTGAGAGCCAGAGACGAGGCAATTTTTGCAAAAACAGACGCTGAGCGCTCTGTGGACGAGGCAAAAGAAGAGGCTTTCACCGAAGGGGTGGCTAAGACTGAAGCCACCCTTCGGGCTCAAGTTCCTGCTGTGTGCAGGCATTATTGCTCTCAAACTTGGCATGAAGCCCTCAACCAAGCAGGGATTGATGCCTCGTCTGATCTTAGAAGGGAAGATAGGGTATATTACCCTACTGCCATTCGCGAGGTTACGCCTGCTGCTCCTGAGGGGGAGTCTTCCTTACCATCGGTTGAAAGTCAAGACAAGACCGCCGAGGATGCTCCGTTAATTGGTCAACCATCCGAGGAAGTCGAACCCCGGATAGCGTTGGGGGAAGTCGTAACCGAGGGTCAGGAAAGACCTCAAGACGTGGCCAGTCCTCCGACGGACTTTTAGAGACCTAGCTGTTGAGCTTTGGCCCTAGCTTTTTGATTTTCCTACTGAGTTGAAGGAACTAGTATACGGCCTAGGATAGCTTTGTTTATTTTTTCCTTTGATACTATCTCGTTTCCTGCCTCAGTGGCATTGTAAGGGAGTCGTGTACTTTCTTTTTGAATCGAATACTTGAGATTTTGCTTTCATTTAATGATACTTTATTTTGCTCGTTTTGCTATTGTATTCTACTCAATATTTGTATTCCATTCTGGAGTTGGCATCACGGGACCATCTGTTATCATCCAAATATAAACCGAAGGTTGTATTATCGCCTGACATTGAGTAACGCTTGGCTTTCTCAGAGCAGTTATTTTCTTTATGGGTTCGAGTCCGAAGACCATATACTACCCTGGTAATGCATACTACTTATTTAGTTTTCTATAGGTTTGGGTCCGAGGACCATGCAACACTTTGGCTATGCCCAGTAATTTTGTTTTTCCTGTAAGTATCTAGTTTTCCCATAGGTTCGGGTCCGAGGACCATGCAATACCTTGGGTCTGTCTACCACTTCAATTCTTTTCTATAAATATTGAATATAATCGGTGTGTGTAGTTTTACCATAGGTTTGGGTCCGAGGACCATGCAATACCTTGGCTCTGTCTACCACTTCAATTCTTTTCTATATATTGAATATAATCGGTGTGTGTAGTTTTACCATAGGTTTGGTCCGAGGACCATGCAATACCTTGGCTCTGTCTACCACTTCAATTTTTTCTGTAAATATTGAATATAATCGGTGTGTGTAGTTTTACCATAGGTTTGGGTCCGAGGACCATGCATACCTTGCTCTGTCTACCACTTCAATTTTTTCTGTAAATATTGAATATAATCGGTGTGTGTAGTTTTACCATAGGTTTGGGTCCGAGGACATGCAATACCTTGGTTCTGTCTACCACTTCAATTCTTTTCTATAAATATTGAATATAATCGGTGTGTGTAGTTTTACCATAGGTTTGGGTCCGAGGACCATGCAATACTTGGCTCTGTCTACCACTTCAATTTTTTCTATAAATATTGAATATAATCGGTGTGTGTAGTTTTACCATAGGTTTGGGTCCGAGGACCATGCAATACCTTGGCTCTGTCTACCACTTCAATTTTTTCTGTAAATATTGAATATAATCGTGTGTGTAGTTTTACCATAGGTTTGGGTCGAGGACCATGCAATACCTTGGCTCTGTCTACCATTCAATTTTTTCTGTAAATATTGAATATAATCGGTGTGTGTAGTTTTACCATAGGTTTGGGTCCGAGGACCATGCAATACTTGGTTCTGTCTACCACTTCAATTATTTTCTATAAATATTGAATATAATCGGTGTGTGTAGTTTTACCATAGGTTTGGGTCCGAGGACCATGCAATACCTTGGCTCTGTCTACCACTTCAATTTTTTTCTGTAAATATTGAATATAATCGGTGTGTGTAGTTTTACCATAGGTTTGGGTCCGAGGACCATGCAATACCTTGGCTCTGTCTACCACTTCAATTTTTTTGTAAATATTGAATATAACGGTGTGTGTAGTTTTACCATAGGTTTGGGTCCGAGGACCATGCAATACCTTGGGTCTGTCTACCACTTCAATTTTTCGTATGAGACATAATGGTGTGCGTAGTTTTACCATAGGTTTGGGTCCGAGGACCATGCAATACCTTGGTTCTGTCTACCACTTCAATTTTTTGTAATTAGGGATTTGCCCTCAGATCGCTTTGTTGGAGATGATTACTCTTTACGTCAGATTAGGATCTTTACACGTGCATTGATCTCATCTCTAACTCGAGGCCCCATCTTTTTCATTTATGAAGCGCCTTTGCCTGTTCGTATTCTGCGCTTGACGCTCCGGTGCACGAAACGCGCCTTCATTAATGCCCTCGTAAATTGACACGAGTCCAACCGTCCGTGGCCTCCTTGGAAATTGGGACTTCATTACTGATCCAGCTGATAATACCCTTCTCGAATTCTGCATGAATTAATTCTCACCAAACTTCCATCCCCTATATAAAGTAAGTAGATGGTTACCCCACAACCCATGAACCTCTCAACGCAACCAGAGCAAAACATCTCCTTCCAACTTCACATGCCCTTTTAACAACCCCGCCGGAATTGTTGCCGGGACTGAAAAGAACCAGTATGGCCGTAGCCCCCACTGGGCTTTCGTGCGGCAGAGTCTAGGCGTAATCCTGATGGTGCCCTTCGAGGTATCCCAGAGGGGTGTTGTTAAAGAACCTCACGTCTTTCCTCGGAGCACACCCCCGACGAGGAAGGCGCATGAATTCACCTCATGGGCGGTGCTCGAGTGTTGCCGTCTCCAATGGCCAACACTCGAGCGGAATGGAGAGAATCGAGGGAACATCACGGGGAGGGTCCCCGAGCCCCTGCGTCTGCTCCTCTCTCTGTTCCAGCTCTGCCCAGCCGAGGAGGAGTGGTTGGGGCCTGAGGGCATGATTGTCCTTCACCTCCTCCACCTTGTGTCAAGCTCTCCCATTCTCTTGGTGCCAAATAAAAGCACGAGTTGACACTTCCCTCCGGCTAGTTCTCCCTTGGGGCGGCTTCACCTGGGCCTCTGATTGTAGGAATAGCTAGGAATAGCAGGTGGCTATTAGCTTGTAAATTTACTTGTAACACAGGTCTACCTGAGCCTCTGATTGTAATATGTAATTTTTCTAAGTTTGAATTAATAATATCAAGATCTTTTGTTTTCTCTTTCGTTGTTTTTTTTTTTTTTTTTTTTTTTTTTTACAATAAATACTTAAAATTTAGAACTCTTATCTTATTCAATCTGCTGTAAAACAAATACTTATAACTTGGAACGTTTACCTGGTGCACCGGCCAGCACCCTAATCCTCCCCACAGACGGCGCCAATTGTAAGGACTCAATTGAATTGAGTGTTGGGTTTTTAGCCCACAAG
>NW_027069777.1:358949-372881 GCF_002906115.3 Quercus suber | reverse complement strand
GCTCTCTTCTTTATAGTTTTAATCTTCCTATCTTTGCTTCCATCTGTTGATTGTCTATTCGCCTTTTTCTCTGGTCGTCCATCCCATCAGAAGCTTTATCGATACTCAAGTGGCTCACTCTGACCAACGTTATCCTGCCAAGGGGTTACCTCTCCATTAATGCGGCCAGGGGGTTAGTTGAGTGCATTAAATGCGAGAGTGACAGCTTACCTTGGGTTAGCCACTCCCCGAAATCACTCTTGTCAGGCCGAGGACAAGGTGTCCTCGGCGTGGATTCAAGAGAATAGGCTTCCCCCTTTCTCCTCAGAAATAGCTTGCGCTCCTCGGCATGGGCCTTGGGCCTGCTATATGAAGGACTGAGGCTATCAGGCCCACGGACCCCACAATAGCCCCTCAAAACTCTGCTGCACGTTCCCTCGAACGGGGAGGAGGGTTTTGATACATGCGGATCCACTGGACGAATGGCCTCACTTTAGTTTATACTGATGCTGGCGGCTTCTTGACTGCCCGATGCGCGTTTTTAGCGTTTCGAGAATTAATGGGTGCCCACATTAAATTTTGACGGCACCACGTTCCCCACTTTAAACGGCATGATCTCCTGCCTTTATGAGAAAGCGGTTTCATTTGGGAAAATTAAGGGAGAGTATAAATACTTGTTTGACTTGCTTGGTTTCATCATTTTCGCGATTATCATTATTGACGCACATAGTTTGAACTTGGTTCGACTGGCACATTAGCTGAAGAGTATCGTCATACCTCTGTAAGTTTTCTTTTTCTAGTGACCCCAAATTTCCTTGATTTCACTCTTCTTTTTCTTTTTTAGAGCTTTTAGTTATCTTTGGGGAATGGGTAAGTTTAAGGAGTTGGTTGAGTCCGAGGAAATGATGAACAAATTCATTGTTGACTATGGAATACTCGGTAATGTGAACTTGAAATACTGCGAAGAAGGAAAGTGGTACCTTAAGAGGAGAGAGGGTGAGGTCGTAATTCCAATAGTTGCTTTTGTAGAAGGAGGGATGAGAATCCCTATGAGGCCGGTGACCCTCAATTACCTCAGGCATTTCCGCCTGTCCCCCACTCAGTGTGCTGTGAATGTGTTTAGGATACTAGGGTGTGTAGATACCCTGAATGAGAAAATGGGGCTGAGACTGACTCACCATGATGTGATTGGTGTTATAATCTTCATCACCTGAGGGGTAAGACGTATTACATGAAGACAAGGGACGATAGGGTTCGTCTTATCCACTGGTAAAGCCAAGAAGGGGGGGGGGGGGGAAAGAAGGGCCTCCTCGGCCACAGGCCGAGGAGCATTCCCTCATTTGTAAGAAAACACTCAGCCATTTTTAAAAATAAGTTTGGGCATGGTGATCGACGGCCAGCACCTAAGCCTGTCAGCCCACTCTCTATAAATGTATTGTTTGGGCTTGTTGGGCTGAAAACCCAACACTCAATTCAAATTGAGTCCTTACACTTACTAAACGATGTCTATTAAAAAACTCTTAAAACTCCTCAAGAAAATTCCAATAAGACCTAAACTCCCATCATAATTAATTCAATTACTTAGAAGATGTCCAAAAAACAATACTAAAATAAGTTATCCTAGGATATAACTATTTTAAATCAATAGATCTATAGCACAAAGTAATTTCTAAGGTCCTTACCTCAAGAATCTCAAGAATTATCAAGCATTCTTTCGTATTATCTGATTCTACTTATGCGTTGCAATCAATATCTTTTCCAAATCATATAGCAAACAAAAACTACAATTTCAAAGTAATACCCCTACCATTGTTGTATATATAGATATATACAAGGATATGTTGTAATAATGTTCTTTGATTTTAGAGAATATTGTTTCGTAAAGTGAAAATTCAGATTCTAGAATTTTCTAAGTGAAAATTTGATTGAAATGGTAAAGAAAAAATCCAAGAGCTTCTGCCTGGTTCGATCGCTAGTCGATTCCTGTTCGATCGATCGAAAAGAGCATTCGACCGATTGAAAGAACCTCTCGATGGATCGAAACTTGAAAGATGAATTTTCTGTAGAATTTTTTTGGTGACTATTCAGAAAGGTTGAAGAGGTTTCAAGCCTTGTGAATGGTTTTATGAAATGTTTTAACTCTCTATACATGCCTTTTGATGAAATATAACCCTATGGGTATAAATAGAGGCTTATGTTCATTTGAAAAATAGTAAGTTAGAGAGAAACACAAGAAATCCTGTGGTTATTCTCCAAAATTGCTATTTGTAGAATCCAACATTTTGGTTGTATCCTGAGGACAAATTTGCGATAATCCTTTAGCAACAATAGTGTGGGGGCAAATATTGTCTAAGGAAAATGATATCGTGTCTCTAAGTTATCTATTTTTTATTTGTCTTTTGTGTTAACCTTATTCTTCTATTATTACTTTGTATAATATCCACAATAATCTTAGACAATATTTCCTATAATTGAAGGAACAAGTGATGTTTCAGCGTTAAAGATGTTAAATCATGAGTTGGTGAAGTTAAATCGCTTTGATGGAACCAATTTCTCTAGATGGAAAGACAAGATGAAATTCCTATTTACTGCACTCAAACTCTTCTTTGTCTTGGACTCGAATTTGATGCCTTTTCCTATTGCAAGTGATGAAGACACTGATGAGATAAAGGCGCAAAGAAAGAAACGGTAGGAAGAGGAACTGATTTGCAGAGGGCATATTCTCAATACTCTTTCGGATCATCTCTATTATCTCTACACATTACTGAAGTCACCAAAGGAGATTTGGAATGCTTTGGAGGCAAAATACAAAATTGAGAAGATAGGTATGAATAAGTTTATTATTCAAAAGTATTTTGATTATAAAATGCTTGATAATATCTTAGTTTTAAATCAAGTGCATGAATTACAAATTTTGGTCAATAAACTTCGTGATTTGTCAATCAATATTCCTGAATCATTCCAAGTAGGTGCAATCATTGCGAAACTCCTACCAAGTTGGAATAATTTTAGGAAGAAGCTTCTGCATATCTCGGAAGATCTCATTTTAGAACAATTCGGACAACATCTTCGAATTAAAGAGGATAGGGTTAGAGATGTGACTAACACTGATTTTAAAGTGAATGTTAACAATGTGAGTAATGTTCAAAGTGGGAGTTCGAGTAAGACCAATAAGCACTTGAAAGTGAACAAAAGTAGGAGTGGTTTCAAGAAGAACAACTCCAATAATCCTAACAAGGACAAGAAGAACCGGGCATGGTTTCATTGTGGAAAGAAAGGCTATTACATTTGCTAATATAAACTCTTAAAGAACAAGAAAAAGGATTAAGAAGGCTATACCATTGAAATGAATGTCATTGAGGACATTGTTGCTATGGTGAGTGGCATACATATTGGTATGATCGCTGAAGTTTATATGGTTGTGATTGCAAATCCATTTGATTGATCGTTCGATTCGGGTGTAATGGTGCATGTGTGCAACAACAAAGAGCAATTCAGGACTTATGATGAGTTTTCCATAGAACAACAAGTGCTGATGGGCAATCACAATAAAGCAAAGGTTCTTGAAAAGGGCACCGTTGATGTGAAAATGAGTTCTGGTAAGATGCTGATCTTGACAATGTTTTTCATGTACCTAATATCAAGAAGAATCTTGTGTCTACCAATTTGTTATGTAAGAGTGGTGTAAAAGCTGATACTTGAATCGAACAAGTTAATCTTGTTCAAGAATGGGATATTTGTAGGAAAATGATATGCTACTGATGGCACGTACAAACTAAGTATTATTAATAAGGAAGTTTCTGGTTGTACTTATTTTGTTGATTCTTCATATTTATGGCGTGCTAGATTAGGACATTTAAATTTCAAATACTTGAAGTTTATATCAAAGTATGGTATAATTTCATATAAGCATGACGATGAAAAGAAATGTGAAATTTGTATTTAAGCAAAGATTACAAAGAAACCTTTTTCTAAGTCGGATAGAAATTCTATTATGCTTGAACTTGTACATTTTGATGTATGTGAATTGAATGATATATTAACTAGAGGAGGTAAAAGATACTTCATTACACTCATTGATGATTTCTCTAGATTTACATATGTGTATTTAATGAGAAATAAAGATGAATCTTTTGACATGTTCAAATGTTATAAAAATGAAGTAGAAAATAAAAAAGATAGGAAAATAAAGATCCTACGAAGTGATAAAGGTGGTGAGTATTTTCCTAATGATTTTTCTACGTTTTGTGAGGAATATGGTATAATACACTAAAGTTCAGCCCTTTATACATCCCAACAAAATGGTTTGGCTGAAAGGAAAAATAGGACTCTTGTAGATATGGTAAATGCCATTATCTTAAGTGTAGAGCTCCTATTTAATTTATGGGGAGAGGTATTGCTTACAAAATGTCATGTGCACAATAGAGTACCTTCTAAGAAGATTAAAATATCTCCATATGAGTTATGGAATGGAAGGAAATCAAACCTTGATTATACCAAAGTGTGGGGGGTTTTTAGCCTTTTTTAGAGTTGTTGATCCAAAAAGAACAAAGTTAGGACCAAAAGTTATGAAAAGTGTGTTTGTAGGTTATGCTGAAAATTCAAAAACATATAGATTATTAGACTTAAGCTCAAACACAGTGGTGGAATCAAGAGATGTTGAGTTTATTGAGGATAAATTAAGTAAAGATTTCATTGATGCTTTGATACCTACTCAAACACAACAAGGTGACTCTAATCCTAATACTACTTTGGGTGGTACTAAGAGGATTGAAAGTGGTTCACCAAGTGAACGAAGAAAGAGTCAAAGGATAAGAAAAATAAAGGACTTTGGTCCAGACTTCATTTCTTATCAAGTTCAATTGTTTCTTATTAAAGGAAATAGACAAGTGGTCCTAAATAAAATACCTATTGTGTTTAATATAGAGGATGATCCTAAATCATATGAGGAAGCTATGGCTTCTAGAGATTCAACTTTCTAGAAAGAAGTTATGAATGATGAGATGGACTCAATATCATCCAATAATACTTGGTTCCTGGTGGATCTACCTACTAGTTCAAAACTAATTGGCTGTAAATGGATATTTAAAAGAAAATATAATACTAATGGATCAATATGAACCTTTAAAGCAAGGTTAGTGGTAAAAGACTTTAAACAAAGGGAGGGAGTAAACTATTTTGATACCTATGCACCGGTGGCTAGGATCACATTTATTCGTGTGTTGTTAGCTTTTGCATCCATATACAATTTGATTGTACATCAAATGGATGTTAAGACAGCTTTCCTAAATGGTGATCTTGATGAGGAAGTTTACATGGAACAATTTGAGGGTTTTGTACTTCCTAGAAATAAAAAGAAATTTGCAAGTTAGTCAAGTCTTTGTATGGCTTGAAACAAGCTCCAAAACAATGGCATAAAAAGTTTGACTTAGCAATTTTGTCGGATGGCTTTGTGCATAATAGTTCCGACAAATGTATGTATTCCAAATTTACAAAGGATTATGGAGTCATTGTATGTCTTTATGTGGATGACATGCTCATATTTGGTACAAATATGAAAGATGTATGTGAAACTAGAAAGTATCTATCTTCTATGTTTCAAATGAAGGATTTAAACGAAGTAGATGCTATTTTGGGAATCAAAATTAAAAGACATAGTGAAAGATTTTTATTGTGTCAATCTCATTATGTTGAGAAAGTGCTTCAAAGATTTGAACATCTTAATATAAAGGAAGCAAATACACATTTCGATCGGAGCATAAAGTTGGGTAAAAATACTGGAATAGTAATTGCACAGCTCGAGTATGCTAGTGCTATTGGTAGCATGATGTATACTATGCATTGTACAAGACTAGACATATCGTTTTCAAGGGGCACACTTTCTAGATTTACAAGTAATCCAAGTGTGGATCATTAGAAAAAAATTGGTAGAGTTCTTGGTTATTTGAAGAAAACCATAAGTTTATGACTCTTTTATTTTAGATTTCTTGCTGTGTTGGAAGGTTATTCAGATGTTAGTTGGATTACTGGTGTGAGTGATAACAAATCTATGTTTGGTTGGATATTCACTTTTGCTGTGCCATCTTTTGGGCATCAAAGAAACTATTAGGACATATGTGATTTAATTTTAGGAACATATGTCAAATTAAAATTGGCTAATCCTTTAACAAAATGCACTTTACTTGTAATTGGGTAGATCTAAGATGTGTTTAATGCTTTAAGGAACAAGATTTCAAGTTCAAGTGTTAAAGCCATGCAAATTTGTCCAAAAAATAAGTGAAAAAGTGCTGAATTTTAAAACTTGGTAGCTAGTATCTATCGAGATTTAAAAGTTACTGAAGCCTGATGCTCGATAGCTAGCTTGACAGATAAGCTATCTATCGAGATTTATGAAAAACAGATTTTTAGCTCTGATTTTCATTCAATCCGTGTGTATATGTTTAGGCTTTCTTTTCTTACAACCCTAAACATATATATGGATTCTTTTAAGGGCCGTTAAAGGTTGCGCGAGTGTGAAGCAAAGTTGTGTTCATGCAAATTGTGATCGGAGACAGAATTTGCCCTAGTTCATCTTTCTCTTGAAGAAGCTGCTGTGTTTGTACACCATAGGATTTTGTGACCAAGGAGTTTGGTGATCTTCATCGAATGATGAACTGAGAAACTTTGCAGCCAACATCTTTCTCAAGTTAGTGAGTAAGCCGTGTACTGGAATCCACGCATCGAATTGGTTAGTCACGTACTGGGAGCCGTGCATTGAAAAGGAGAGATTGTCACTACAGAATAAGCCCAATTGGGTATTAGGGTAATGGTTCAACTATAGGTTGGTATAAGGTACTGAAATTTCTTTACTTATAACCGCTTGTTGTGATAATAGTGAATTCTCGAGAGTGGTGATCTTAAAATCACTCAGTGAGGTTTTTGCCATGTAGGTTTTTCCCATTTGTAAACAAATTACCGTGTCAATTTAATTTTCGCCGCATTTAGTTAATTGGTGATTTGTTTGTGCTACCACGCGTATTGCATGCTAATTAAATTAATTAATTAACTTGGCTAATTAATTTTTTAATTCATCACAATGGGTCAATACATTCTTAGCCTATTAGAAACAAATGTGTATTTCTCACTCCACCATGGAAACAAAATTTATAACCTTGGCGGCAGCAAACAAGGAAGCGGAATGGCTAAGAAATATGTTGTTAGACATAGAGTTGTGGCCACAACCAATACCAGCCATTTCAATGTATTGCGATAGTGAAGCCACCTTGGGTAGAGCATACAGTAAAATATATAATGGTAAGTCTAGACATATAAGTCTAAAACATGATTACATAAGACAATTAATAGAATTTGGTACCATTTCAATTGTCTATGTAAGGTCAAATAGTAATTTGGCAGACCCTTTAACCAAAGCAGTGTCTCAAGATATGGATGGGGTAACATCCATTGTAATGGGACTAAAACCCTTCTTTTAAGAGAGTCACTAATAGTGGGAACCCTACCTCAAATTAATTTATTCTAAAGAGCTTTAAAGGGTAACAACAAGCTATTGATACGTTGTTAGTAAGAGCACTAATTTTGTGTCTCATTTAGGATGGATTAGTGCAAACTGTTACGATGAAATTGAGGATGAGTTTTACACACTTAATGAAGTTCATAAAGTGTAAATGTCTATGTAAGAGGGACATAAGAAGGAACTTCACCTTTGTGAACATAGAAGTGGTGCTGCTTCTAATAAGAGTAAAGGGTTTTTTCTTGTAAATGTTCACTAAAATGGGAAGAGCACAAGACCATAATAGTGCTAACAACATTGGATTTCTAAATGTGTTGTGGATGTTCTCATGTGTGTGTTGTTTCCTATTTCAACATATAAGAGTTTTGGTTTAAGCACCAAGCCACCATTAATTCTTTTAATTTCTTGAGCAATTACACTAAGGGGATGTTTAAGTTGAAAGACACCTTCCATTATGCATGATAGAATATCAATTAAGTGAGACATATATTATTACAACCTAACGGGGATTGTTGTATATATAGGTATATACAAGGATAGGTTGTAATAATGTTATTTAAGTTTAGAGAATATTGTTTTTGAATTTTCTAAGTTAAAATTTTGAATTAAGCATTTTTGATCGGTTGAAGTTTTGGCTTGATCGATTGAAATGGTAAAGAAAAAATCTTGGAGCTTCTGCCTAGTTCGATCGCTAGTCGATTCCTCTTTGATTGATCGAAAATAGCATTCGATCGATCGAAAGAACCTCTTGATCGATCAAAACTTGAAAGCTGAATTTTCTACCGAATTTTTTTGGTGACTGTTCGGAAAGGTTGAAGAAGTTTTAAGCCTTGTGAACGGTTTTATGAAACATTTTAACTCTCTATACGTGCCTTTTGATGAAATATAACCCTATAAGTATAAATAAAGGCTTATTTTCGCTTGAAAAATGGTAATTTAGAGAGAAACACAAGAATTTCTGTGATTATTCTCTAGAATTGCTATATGTAGAACCCAACATCTTGGTTGTATCCTGGGAACAAATTTGTGATAACCCTTTAGCAACAATAGTATGGGAGGCAAATATTGTCTAAGGAAAACGATATTGACCCTCCAAGTTATTCATTTTATATTTGTCTTTTGTGTTAAACTTGTTATTCTATTATTACTTTGTATAATATCCCCAACAACCATAATACAAAATCGAATGTTTGTATATATACAAAGATAAAGAATAAGCAAATAGAAACTTGGCACATACTTGATCTTGGAAAGGTTCAGGAACACGATAATTGTGGCTATGCATTTGCTTCCCAGGCCACTAATTTATTCCTGACAAACAAAAGAAAATAGTCAAATTATAATTTTGGTCTTTAGACTTAGACGGCTAGACTAAAAGTGAATTTATTTTCTTTTCCCAGTAGTTAGAGGTGAGAGAATTTGAACCATTCAATCTTTGTTGGCGATCCTAAAGAGTGCCAACTAGTTAAATTATAAGACATTTGATAAAGAGTCATTTTTTATTTTTTATTTTTTATTAAAGCAGCAAAGAGTGATTTTAATATTTTGAAAAATTATTAAAAATATTTTAGAGCACAATAATTTGATACTATTTGTATAAACTAATAATTTTTCCAAAGTTAAAATAATTTTTTTATTTGCATAAAAACATAAAAAAATTATCAATTTTAGTCTATACAAAACTTAAAAAGGATCGCTTTCAATCCTTATAAAATAATGATGTTAATTAGTTATATTATCTCGTCTCTTCTAATAGATTAAAAACTCATATAAAATTTTCCTTTCTTGGAAAATCAGTTTAGTTACAACTATATTTTAAACTTTGTAACTAGTACCGTATCATGTGTGTAATCGTGTGTGTCTATATATATATTTATCAAAATTCACAATCAATTAAAAAATATTGATTGGTGTAATATTATTTAAACTTACATAAGGTATGACTTACATCAAGTATAATTTGAATCCAACTTTAAATATAAATTAATCATCAATTTTAGAAAAAAATTCACACTTTGATAATTTTTTCAATTTTTCGTAAAAAAATTCGTAAAATACTTGACTAATATATGCCTTTAAGATCAAATTTATAAAACCCATATATATTAGCCAAAAAAATACACGACTGGCTTAGTGGCTTTGCGCTCTCTACTGAGATAGGAGCTCTCTATCTCTCGTGCTTCCGAGTGCTCTCCTTCCCTTAGGGATCCTAAGGGCCTGTCTTTTCCTTTCTTTTTTCCATTGAACGATGGCGGATGATGTGCTTAATAGCTTTGAGAACATGAAGTTAACAACGGAGGAAGAGGAAGTCATAGCAATCTCGGATGAGACTCGAAAGGAAGAAATCGAGAGTTTTGCTCAGAGTCTGATCAACAAATTTCTTACTTGCAAGTCCTTTAATAAAAGAGTGTCTCACAACACTCTGAGGAAGGCATGGGGAATAGAGGAAGGGGTGCAGATAATCGAAATACACACGACTGAGCTGTGAGCACCACGCTTAATTTTATACTAGGAAGAAATACCAAGAATATCGGCGACACGAGGCTGGGTGTAGTGTCCGTTACATACAACAGCGGCATCAAATATCTCATCCAATTCCAAACCCTTTCATTATCATCTTTGCCTCTCTTTCTCGATTTTATTTTCCATTTCTCTTCTTCCAATCTGACGTGCACTACCTCTATTTCAAACCTCGCTGACTCATCAATCACGAACTCGCTTGTGAAGTCTTGCAGATACATTAGAACCTCTAGGTGACCCAGGAACCGTTTCGGGTCTCTACCTTTGTCGTCTTTGGGGACGAACGGGTAGTCCCTAAAGCCTATGCACTCTCGGGGGAGGTTAGTGCGGAGGGATTGGTAGAGACTGGAGTGAACCGAGGTCTGGGTCAGGCTGGAATCGAGCTTAGGGGTGTAGACCTAGGTGCCTCCAACTTGGTCTCCTCGCTCAAACACTATGACGCTATGGCCTTCATGGTGGAGTTCTCGGGCTGCTACAAGCCCCACAGCGCCCGCACCAATCATAGACATGTGTTGAGTTGTGAGTGGATGGGAGCAATCATTTGCTCTTTCATTATTATTGTTATTGTTATTGCCATTTTGCATGATTGCAGAACGAGCTCGCATAGATGGGGAATAGTCTGCATTGGAGATAGAGTGACATTGATCTACTGTTTTTATTTTTTATTTTTTTTATAATGAATGATGGATTTGCAACCGTTTACTTCTTTAGGAGAATATATAGGCCGTGATGAGCAGTAATATGTTAATCAGAAAAGTTTAGGGTACACGGCACAATTAGTAGCAAGTCAGAAGTCCCCATGTTTTAGCCACAAATAAATATTGAGAGTCAGAAGTTTAGGGTGCAAGCAATGTTCATTCATTTAAATGCTTATCAATACTCAATAGTATGTGACCTCAATAGGTTGAATAAAATTAGAAATGTGAAAACATCATATTAAATATTGACAAGGGAAAGTTATTAAGCAACATTATTGGTCTTTTCTTTTTCCCACTCTTCTTATAACTTTTGTTTGTGTTATTAGATTTAGTATTCATTGCGTGGCATTGACATCTAGTTGGCATAAACGATATTACTATAAAAATAAAGTCAAAATAGCATTATTTTGTGAACAATAATACTACATATACAACCTTTTATATGAGGTAATGATTGAGTTTGTTGGTGATATCATTTTATTATTTACTCTTAATAACACGTCACTATACGTTGTCAAAAAAATTGTGCCTAAAAAGTTCTATTTTAGGTGCAAACTCAATTTTTTATTTTTATTTTTTCACAATTGTTGTGCATTTTGTATGAAAAATGAAAGATACGACTTGAGAGGCTTACTCCAAAACCATTTCCAAAAGAGTATCTTGCTATATGTGCTACTTTCACTCTTTTTAGACCCCTTAACCCAACCAGATTAACCTAGTTAATTAGTCAAGTGATTAACTTAGTCAAATTATGCAAATCTAGGTTAACACAATCAAACAATCATATCAAGAATATAAAGCAGCGGAAAAGTAAATAACACAAAATATGATGACCTAGGAAACCATACGGTAAAAATCTGGGAAGAATTTAACCTAGCTATCCTCAAGATAAACTTGAATCTACTATCTTGAAAGAATCGAAGTTCATACAAAAGGACTTACAAGCTCCCCGCTTAACTTCCTAATGCTACCCACCAGTAGAACTTACTGACACGACCACGTGCAAGTTTCGAATCCATGGACTCCTTCTTTCTTGGATTCTCCACAAGATATAAGCACTCCCACTTGTGTTTCTTTAAGCTTCAATGATAGCAACTGAGTTGATCATCAAGATATTGAAAATATCTCTACCTAGAAAACCCTAAGTTTATGTGAAGGAAAGCTCCTCAATAATCTCACAAGAGATTCACACAAATCGTAAACTATGAGCAACAATACAATCAGAGCAACTCTAAAAAATGTGGCTAGGGTTTTGCCTTATATACCTAGGGCAAACATAGAAAACCCAAAACGTTTAATAAGGTAGGGCTGAGTTGGAAATTTTGTAGAAAAACATTCTAGCCGACTTTCGATCAATCGAGCTAGGCCGAAATGCACCAATGCATCTGCAGTCTCTCGAATCCAACTTTACATAAAATATACAACTTTGAGTAAGCCTAAACAAGACTAAACATATTGTTTTGATCATGGTTTGCCAACCTTATACATTAGAGTTCTAAATACATCAAATTCTAAGTTTTTAGAACCTAACAAACTCCCCCTTTAGCAATTCGTGACAAAACACAAATTAAAAGTTCAAAATTTACAAGTAAAAGCCCTTTACAAAAATAATGCTCATAAATACAAATTCAATCCTAACTACAATCCATTAGTTGCAAGTGTAGATAGCAGCTCAATTGAATCAACCTGTATATTCTTGAAACACTCAACAAACGCATAAGCGCATGTGTGACAGAAAACAGTAAATAAACAAATATGACATTCTTGTATGTTTCACACAACACATAATAAAGACATATATCAATGAATAACTCATAAATATAAATCAATAAGCAGTGAACACAAAGAAACAATGTTACTCCCCCTAACATGAATAGCCCCAAAAAAATGATATACAAGGTGAAGCACCTAGATACAATCTAATATCTCCACTAGCTCCGCAAAACAAATAAAATACTCCCCCTAACTACAAAAACTCCTCTACAGTGTCAAAACTACTCCCCCTTTATGTGACGGAATGCCAAAGGACAATCACACGCCATCATCAAAAGGAGGTGGTGAGGGTGAACGAAGATATGCTAAGTCGGCTTGCAGGGCACGTATCTCATCAAGCAAGTCCACCAAAATCTGACTATGAGCTGCCTGAACGGTTTTGACAGTCTCCAAGGTACAACGAATATTAAAGTCATCCGAAGGAGGTGGAGGAACATCAGCAGCAGCAGCATCACCAATAGGATCAGGAACATCCTCACTAGCAAGATTTGCAGAAGAAGAAGGAGGAGGTGCGCTACCAGAAGGCTCAGACCTAGGGTGTTTAGAGCCAGCTCGAAAATGAGCAGCCCTCTATCTAAGAAAAGATGTACCTATGGGAGCAATAACATGAATGGGCTCAGAGGAAGGGAAACTGCCAAGATCAAGATATAACAAAATCCTATGAATAAAAATAGGATGGACAAGGGCATGAGAGGAAGATGAACTCCTATAAACATTGTTCAAAGAACGAAGGGACAAATGAGGAAAACTAATAGGAGCATCAGAAACAAGAGCGTATAAAAAGACACACTACTCGAGAGGAATGGTGTGAAGATGAGAAATGGGCCACATAGAATGACATGCTATCCTAAAAAAGAGATAGTGCAACTCAGATAGCTCAGCAGTGGTGATCCTAGGATCAGAACCCTACTGGATAGAAGATCTAGTGATGTAAGACATGACATCACTCAAAAGAGGACACTCATCATAAGGATAGACAGGGTGCTGGACCAAAGGTACCCCTAGAGCATCAACCACTATAGTAGGAGTAATGGTGTACTCTACGCCTCGTATTCAACTCTTTACCAAAGTGTTGAAATCATAGACGCGGATAGAGATGTTTGAAAAGAACTCTCTAATTAGAGTAGTTGGAGGAGGAGGATTAAAAATATCCAGCAGAGATAACTAGCCTCGACGCTCAAAATTTGCCCTAATGGCAGGATCAAGCCCATCTAACAAAACAGAACGCTCAGCCCAAATCTTTCTCTTAAGGTTTAGCTTTTCAAAAATCTCTTGGTTTTTCTCACTCGGAAACCTCTCACGGTCAAAAGAAGGTGGGGGAGGTGAAGGTGAGGGAACCGACCTATGAGCTCTAGTCTTCCTAGGCATAGTGCTAAGGAAAGGACAAAGACAAAGAGATAAAACCAAAAAAAAAAAAAAAAAAAAAAAAAAAAAACAAGGGGAGAATGCAAG